>NW_026267187.1:936251-949198 GCF_000697945.3 Frankliniella occidentalis | reverse complement strand
TTCACCCTTTTATCAATCATAAAAAGATTAAAAGAATTTATTTTTGCTTCATAACATTTATTTGTAGATGATGTTGAACTTCTTATTTAATTTAATGTAAATTTTGAAACACACACAGCCTTCAATGCACAGCATTCTACTTGTTATATTCATACAGGGTGGTCCACAGATCGCTTCCTTTATTCTGGTTATACTACATTGTACCGCATCTAGGCGTGCGGCTATGTTGGATACTCACCTGGGGCCGTAAGCCGCTACGGCAAGCTACGGTAGGCAAGCCCGCCTGCATGCGGTACAGTATAGTGGAAATGGTTTGTGGACCTTCCTGTATAGTATAAATAAACTAAAAGCAATTTATTTAATTGGCAGCTTAGCTTGTTTATTAACAGTCAATGTCGTTCCTTTACGACTAAGGTTGTACAATAACCACACAATCGATGTTGCGTGTTTAGCGTCTCGTCATTGTGATACGACAAATGAACGACATTGAATGTTTACATATGTACGCTGCTAATAAAAAAAATAATTCAAACGCCAACAACTACAAGCGTGCGACAATCACCACTTGTGTGCTTCCCCAGTTTTGTACTGATCGTTTGTTGTGTACTGCGTGTGCTGCGACAGGTTGTAAGTGTCGCTGTTGCGGGCCTGTCTGCACTGGCCGCTCTGTGCGCGTCCGCCTTCGCGATGCTCCACGTCGTGTCGCTGTGGGGCTCCGCCTGCCAGCCGGCAAAGCAAGTCGCCAACGCCACCTGCACTTGCGAGCCCGCGTACAAGGTAAAGCCGTCCAAAATAACAAAATAAGCTCACAGGTCGCTTGTCCCTACTGCAAAGCACGCACAGCGCTCCGGCGCTGGCGAAACCACGCAAAGCTCTTGGACGGTGGCAAAACCACGCAAAGTTCTTAGGCGCTGGCAAAACCACGCAACGATTTTTTTCCAAAAAAATGAGTTGACTAAATGTTCCTGAAGAGGGAGAGGGAAATGTCCCTTTTCCAACTATATAGGTCTCAAAAATCGCTTCAAAAATCGAGTTGCATGGTTTTACCGGCACCTAAGAACTGTGCGTGGTTTCGCCAGCGCCGGACCGATGTGAGTGCTTTGCACTAGGGACAAGCAAGGTGTAAAAACTACATTTCAGGCGCACAGAAAAACTGCTCAATTTTACTAGTTACATAAAGTGTATATGGCAGTTCAACGGATCGCTTTTAAGTATCTGTTCAATATTTTCTTCTGAGTCTCATACCTACACATGTTGGTGTACGCCAGACCACGTCTCGCCTAACAGGCATCGCGATATCTCACGAAACACTGTTACGCTGCGACACGCCTGGCATACATCTACCTTGGCCTGCGGCAGAGCCCTGTAACGAGCGAGCGCCGATGCTCGTTTCCAAAACGTGGTGTGAGGTGGGGTACGTAGAGGTTCTGCAAAGTCTCGCGAGCTGGGAGTCTCGACGGTCTACCGCCGGGAGTCAGCTGAGCTCTCGCGTCTCTCTCGAACTCGCCGCTGCTAGATACGTCTGTCTCTATAGCCCCAAACGAGCTTCGCCGGCTCAGTAGGCGGCTGGTGAACTGAGCCGCGCTCGGCTCACTAGGAAACGAACTGAGCCGCTCGGTGCCTACCCCGAGAGGTGGCGCGGCGACGCATGAGCCTCCCGGCTCGCTCGTTGCAGGGCTCTGCTACCCCACCTCACACCACGTTTTGGAAACGAGCATCGGCGCTCGCTCGTTACAGGGCTCTGCCGCCGGCAACTCCGTTCGGCAGGGGCCGGGCCTGCTTGGCCTGCCGGCGGCGATGCTCGGGCCTGCGGTCCGACCATTCCTGTCACGCGACTTGCTGAAGAACACAATCAAATGATGTTGCGGGCCTTCGCCCTACTTAAACCTGTCGTCTTTAAAATTTGCCCCATAGACACGAGATAGGGATGTAACGGTGTAGCACCGCGACTACAACCTACCCTTCTGCTTAGAAAACGTTTTTTGGGTGGTGGGGGTGGTGGGGGTTCTTTCCTATTTTGCGGTTTATAGGGTAAACCTACCTAACATGGATCAGGTACCAAACATGGATCATTTCTGTTTGGCGGGTCCTAAGTTCTGATTGGGTCGACCGATTTGAAAATTTGAAATTTCCCCAGGTAAAGGACTATATATGCAACAGAATTTGTAAGTGGCAATTTTTTGTCTGATCGCTCTCCTGCCCGCTGGTGCGCGCCGAAAAACAGTCTGCACACCAGACCTCGTCATAGCGCGCCAAAAGACAAGGCGACATACATGGTTCTACTTATTTCCTGTTTTTAAGAAAACTAACCTGTGGAATCACTTGGTATTCGATGAGAAGACGTTTTAAGGTATGCCCCTTAAAGACTCTGAAGATTTTGATCCTTTACCGTGAGTAATTTAAAAATGCGGTTAGGGGTAAAAACATAGAATTTGAACCCTCCTCAAATAACTTCTTTAGTTTTGCGCCTCGAAATCAGTCATTAGAAATCGTGCATGCGTGATGCCACTTTGCACACGGCAAAATATGACCAAAATAAAGGGATTGATGCAAACAAGCATCACAAATTTTTAATAGGAAAAGTTTTACAAGCGTTTACACCTTCCATTGCGCCTTATGAGGGGTCCGGGTAGGCAACCTGGGGCACATATTAGGTCCCTTTCCACTCTTAGCGCCCTTACGATCCCGTGACTGAGCAAGAAAATACAATAATTTCAAAAAAGTATGTTTTAAGTTTACAGAACCGGTTTCGAGGAACATTTCTCAAAGGAATCAGAGTGTCAATATCACGTGGTTAGTCAGGATATGTAGAAAAAGCCAAATTTCTAGTTAAATGAAATGCAACTTTTCCAGGCCCTATACCCGCCCCGAAGATGCAAATGAGCGGGAGGAACTTATAACTCCGTGAGCAGAATAGTCCGGGGAGCACGTTGTACGTGGTATGAGAAACTAATAATTTCGTCGACAGACGAGCCTTACAAACGTATCCAAACATGCCGAAGTTTTGATCCATGTTTGGGCCAGCGTCCAAACATGGATCACAACCCCTAAAAAGAGGAAGGGGTTGTTTTGGGATAAAACAAAAAAAGTTGCCTTCCCCTAATACTGTTGTTTATCACATATGTAAAGGGGGATACTCTAGCTCGGTGATCCATGTTAGGGTACCCCCTCCGCGGTCGCGGTCATGGGGATTCCCTGTAGCTCCTAAAGTATTGGAGCTAGAAACTCAATTCCATCGGGATACTTTCCTAAAGGGTTCAAACTACACAGCAACACCAAAAAATTATGCTCATCACACTTTTACCGACCCAAAAACCACGGTTTTCTGAAAAATGATCCATGTTAGGTAGGTTTACCCTAGGCCTTCTTCTACAACTCATAGTTCACTACAGCAATTTTTAGCTAATTTTCGTCGAAAAAGACCATCCAGCGCCTAAACAGTTAAAAATAAACAATTATAAATAGAGCCAAACGGACGAAATTTTCGCCCAAAGGGTTCTACTTTGACGAGTTACCCCTTAGAAGAGCATAAAAAAAACTTTTTGGGCGAATATTTGAACATTGGATACCACCATGCATCGCTGGTTCGGCTCCCGGCCGCTGGGGCTGCTCGACTTGCCCACCGCCTGCCCCTCCTCACCTCTCCTCCTTCAGTCATTGTTGACTGCGGAGCGAAGCGGAGCTCGCAACTCCGTTTGGCGGAAGGGCGGGCCTGCTTGTTTCTTATTTGAAGCAAATTCAAAGTGGGCCCTTGTTATTTGTTTGCAGGACCCGGATCGCTCGTGGGCCATCTGGGCTGGGACCTCGCGGCACGTATACCCCGACCTCAGCTGCCCCGAGGTCGAGTCACTGCTGAGCGTGCTGCTCACGGGCTCGGGAGCGGCCAACCTAGTTGGCGGATTACTGGCTGGCTGGTACGTGTTGCTGCACTGGCGCAGCCGGTACACGGACGTCTACGCCAAGGTGCGCACAGCACCGCCACCCGTCGTCATCAGCAACGTCAGCAAGGCTTAAAGGAAGAGCAGCAGGCAACGTATGGTGCAGCCCGAAGAATCAAGATGTTTGTCACTCCTTTTAATGCAAAAGTACCAAGGACGGAAGAAGACAATTTTTGCAAAATTATCAACGTTCTCGGTCACTATGAGACAAAGACGCATCTTTGGATTTGTGTAATAGGCCTACCTACACTTTATTTTAAGGTGTATTACTTTTCTGTGCTAGTGTACTTACGAAAAGAAACGAACCCATTTCCGTGCGGTAATGGGTTCGTGTGGTGTGCTACCTGCGATGTATCGCTTCTCGGAGATTGATAACGTTTTGTACTTTCTAGCAACTCCAATACTTAATGCGAAATTATACGATGGTTGCGGATGTGTTTCAAAACGGTGTGGTACATACACTGTGTGTGAAATGCTTCCAAACTATCCTTTCTGCAACATTGCAAAGCATTTCTTTGTGTTAGAATCCCTGGCAAACTAGTTTAAGTTTGTATTGTAAAGAAATAGTTTGCAGGCTAGGGAAGATCGAGTCTAGCCCTTGCAAGCATTTTGTAGTGTATTGCGCAGGTTTGTGACAACTTAAAGTATCGCGCCAATATGAGATCGTCTTTTTCAAAAAATGCTTGTAGTTATTTTATCGCGCTCTTTGCAATGGTCATTTACAGAATCAGTCAACACTTTTTGTTTTACCAAAAAAAATGCCGACAGTATACAGAAATGTGGGAAAAGTACCATCCTGAATTACTGTGTTGTTGCCTTTTATGTCCATACCCTAGTAGCACAAAACTGTGGCACATTGTGAGATTTTTTCAATTAAGCGATTAATGTGCAGATAATAAAGAGTCATCGGCGCTGTCCACAACAACTGGACAACAAGTGACCCAGTTTCGAAATTTCTAATTTATTCTGAAAGTGGAAAATGTTCGTGTTTGCAAACTTCCGTCCTCGAAGGGTCTTGTGTGGTGCTACCGAGGGGTGGATAACTCTCCTGCCAAGTGTACACCACTAATTCTGCCAATTCAGACCAATTCAATTTAATTCAAATGAATTTAAAACTAATTCAACTAATTCAAGACAATGTACATTCAATTTAAGTCAATTCAAGCCAATTCACGCTAATTCAGTAACATAAAATCGCAACAATTCAAACCAATTCAAAACCAATTCAACCAATTCAGTCCCATTCAAATTCAATTCAAGCCAATTCAAGCTAAGTCAAAATAATTTTTGAAATTTGTTCACCTAATTTAGGGGTTATCCACCCCTCGGGTGCTACCCACTGGCAAAATTTGATTGCGCTGCACGCGCTCAGTCCGGCGCACGGGTAGAAATACTAATTTGGAGGGGGGTCGGGGCTAGAGCTTTAATCCGCCCCAAAATACCTAAGATATTCCTTCGACGTCACGCGCGTAGGACCTGAAGGAGCGTTGATTAGGATAGAAAAATCGAAATTTCCAAAGGGGTCACTCTTTACTTGTCGAGTTGGCGTGGACAGCGCCAGAAGCGAGGGGTGGACGACTGGGCGGCTCCTGTGTACAGGCCAAAATGTACTCCAGGTGTTCTCCGATTGTACTCCGTGTACTCCAGCTGTTTTTGTCGCAAGTTCTCCGCGTACTCCGACTGTACTCCGGGTGTACTCCAGGTGTACTCTGCGCGCTCCGACCGGCAAAACGCAGTGTTCTCCGACTGTACTCCTTGTACTCCGTACTCCTGTGTACACGAAAAATTCAAGTCGCCCACCCCTCGGCCAGAAGCCAAATAAGAAATTGCATTACCTCGAGTTGAGCTGTTCGACAATGAATGAGGTTCGAGGGGGAAACGACTTAGGTAATCCGGCTGACAGCCGAAAGGTAATCCGGCAGGGGTTATCCGAGGAAATTCTAAAAAATCCGTGGTAATCCGGGAAAATTTTTGGGGTAATCCGGGGTAATCCTAGAGAAAAAGCAACGTAATCCGGAGAACACTCCGGAGGTAATCCGGGTAATCCGTAATCCAGCTGACACAAAGTTTAACAGTCGTTTCCCCCTCGATGAGGTTCCTCTGGAACTTTATTGGTGATGCCCTGACAGTTACTTTCGATACTTCTTTAGGAGCAGATGTAGGAGCAACCCATTTGGAAGTGAGATTAGATTTGGAAGGGCCTTGAGGTTGTTCCTGGAAATTTTAGAACAGAAATTTGACACATTCTGTATTGAAACCAAACAGAAAGAAAACCACATTTAAATCTTAAATAATGTAATTGGCTGAGCGATTAGCGAAGCCTATTACTCCACTGACCGGATAAGTTTCATTCTGTTTGTTTATCTGTTTGGTTGCCTGTCCGCGCGATAACTCTAGAAAGAATTGAGAGAACGATCTGGGAATTTCAGGGCCGTTTTGTATCATAAAAAGACAGATTAAGTTCGAAGATGAGCATTTTAGCTCAAAAAATTGACTTTAAAAAAATCAAAAACCACAAGTCGCACAATAATTCTGTTTTCTTTTTTTTTTGTATGGGGTTTCATAGGAAAATTAATTTACGAAAGAAGAAACTTTTCAGCGAAAATTTTGTCCGTTTTGCCCATTCTTGTACCGTTTTGGTGCCATGGGACATTTCTTGGCGAATAAAACGTGAAAAAGACAAAATGGTCTATTAAATCGTTAAAAAGGCTTGGTGTCACAGAATTGGTAAAGGAGTAATACTTAAACCACACATTAGGAGTCGAACCACACCCTCTTTTGGGCTTAAGGGTCCCTAGATTATCTAGTATAACTAAAACGTTGATTTTTACATAACAATCTGTCAAAATTCGAACTTTTAATAGAAATTTTTATCGAACAGCAAAAGTTTCATGTCCGTAATTTTGGAGTAACATGTCCCCGACAAATGCTGTCAGTATGTCAAATTTTGGTGCAGGAAACGCTATATAAAGTATAGCCTCTCATTAACTCGTCTCGGGTGTCAGCGCCACAGGCCTAGCTATATGTGCGCCAGGCGCGTCGCAGCGCAACAGTGTTTCGTGAGATACCGCGAAGCCTGCTACGCGAGTCGTGGGCTGGGGTACATATAGCTAGTTATTTGACAGTAAAAACAAATAGTATACCTGTTCCTTTGGATCGCACGGCAAAAAATTCATTCGCTGTGACAGCGAATAAATTCGCTATCAGCGGTAACAACGAACGCCTTTCCCTTACCATAGCTGTAGCAAGTTGCAGGATGCAGACAACTTGACAAGTTCTAATTAGATAATTAGTTTGCCAGGAACAGTAAAGAAATTTGTATATGTCAAACAATTATTTTTGCTATCATGTAATTAGGCCTGTAGCAGAATTGGATGATTCAGTCAGCTGTTGCAGCTACACATTTTGTTGCTGCACACTTCCCTGTGTGTGTATTAAGGTAAGGTTTTAGAGAGGAGGGTGTATTTTTTTGTTACTAAATAAACATACCAATGTAGAGAAAACTTATGCTGTATTTGTCATTATGCAAAATACGCAAATCTACTCAAGACCGATACATAGCATAGCATAGACAAATAATGAGATCACAAAGCAATTCCCAATTTAGAACAACGTTTTTTAAATCACAGATACAGAAATCAGTTTAAAATTGAGATTATGAGCTGACAACTCACAATGTAGAACAACAAACTTTTTACTTTCGGAGGCGGATAAATTAATATTATGTGGAAGAGGGTCAAATAAATTCATTACATAAACTTTTGACCAAGAATCAGACGATTCCACTTCATATCCATGAACATGGGAATCAAACCCTAAGTTCATAAGATGAGAAAATACTAGAACAAATGAATTATTACTTTCAAGGATTATTGCCTCGATATGGCCAAATACAGGATTTTCTGAATTATCAATTTGAAGCGTGAGAACCATTCGAAGTTTGTACTTTGTGCCTTTTAGTTTTACCCAATTAGCAGACATACATGATGACATGGGTGTAGCCAATACACTCTTAAGACACTCAGGATTACTAAAATTGGCCCATGAAACTTCATGAAGAGGACCAAACTCAGGTTTAGGAATAATTCTAGATCTGGACTTACAACGGAAACACATTTGAAGTTGATGATGGATAGCAACAGTTACACATATCTGCATACGTGATTGTGTATCATGAGCACGCATGAGAAGGGAGCGGTGTTTACTTTCAAAGCGCTTAGTACTAGTGAGAGCAACAGGCCCACTCTCATCAATAATTGTTGAATAATGAACTTGAAAATGAAATTTAGGCTTTAGAGTATCATTTGGGACACAGACATATATTTCATTGAATTCTTCAACAAGGATTCTGAGTGACACTGACATACGAGGGGATATTGATTTAGAGAGGCACTTGTCTAGAAGTTGACTTAGTTTTAGATTTAAAAAAATCCAAAACGGATCATCATGAGGGACTCTGTCACTGACTAAAAGACCAAACATTCGTACAAACATTAAAGTTTCCGGACCAGACATTTTCAGTTTATCTCTTGAAGCAAAATCAAGAGAAATTGATGGAATTTTGCTACTATCACAATCACCATAATAAAAAAGTTCAATAAAATGGTTAAGAAGTTCTACAGTAAAGTACTTAGGAATGCAATGTCTGAGCACAAGTAACATTACATAGTGGCAAATTCCCTGCGAATAATCGTGAAAATTATCTACACAGTAGTTGGAACTTATGTGAAAAGATGGCAATTTGTTAAAAACAGAATCTTTCTTTACACCAGTTTTGCTTGGATCATTTTGAAAAAGGTCTTCATCATATGACTGTTCTGTTCTGATGAGAGCTTTGTTTTCAGAGCATTTCTTTTCCAAATCAGACTTGCAAACCTTGCAAAGAAGGACAATAATAGTTAGCTCTGGGGCCCTCCATGAAACCACCAACAGATTTCAGACCTTGATTGTCACCGAGTAGCAGACCAGTGACGAAATAAATTCTTTTAGGGACACCACATAAATCAAGTACAATACCTTCCTTTTCTAATTTAGTTAATATAGAAATTTATGGCCCAAAGGCACGGTGATCTGCATCAGGCCTACACGAGGAGGGAAATACTAATGCAAGAAAGATATCATCAATACTTCACTGACATTCTGGTGGAAGACAAGGTATATATGCAGAAAGTCCGGCCAATTTCTCAGAACGAGATCCAAGTGGATTATTACACTGAACATTATCATAGAAAATATGTATTGGCAAGACAATATCATCATCCTTGAATTTAGCAGTTTTTTCCTTCCACAGTTTACACTGAACATAATTTTCAATTACAGACTTGTCTTTGAGGAAATTAACATAAGACATAATGGCATTAAATGCTTCAGGTAACTCTAGGTACTTTCTTAAAACAACGTCACGTTGAATGGACTGGCCATATATCTTCTTGGATCTAAGAACAGGACCATTTGGAGCTTTCACTAATACATCAACCTCACCAATCTCATATTGAACAGGAGGAATATAGTCACCACACTTCTTAAAGTAACGGAACCTTATATACTCTGAAGATACATGAGAGACGGAGTTTTCAAAGTCTTGCAAAATATTTTGAACTGAGAAGACTTCTTGGTTGTCATTTAACATAGGTACTATCAGTCTAAAAAGTTTCGAGGGTCGACTGCGAATAACGATGGGGCCGACTAGTCTCGCACGGGGCCCTGCCTTGCGGGCCTTGCGGACCGTGTCCGCAGCGGAGGGCCAAGATGGCGACCCCAGCCGCCCCGAATATTCCCAAAATAATTCAGATTTAACCTGTTTGCGTTTTGGGGTGCCAAGTAGAGCAAGGGCCAATATATTTCCAGGACGGGTTGACAGTAACTAATAGACCCTATTCAGTCTCGGCTCTGGGAGAAGAAAACAGGAATCCCGACCGGAACCAGTACCTTTATCCTGCCATTTCTTCGCGAGAAAACTTGCAAACCCGACATAAAAAATTATCACAAACATCGTGGATTGTGCTTCTACCTTCCAAAGCCATTTAAACGTTAAAAAAGCGTTAATTTTCGTAACTGGTTCCGGTCGGGATTCCTGTCTTCTTCTCTTTTAGCCGAGACCGAATAGGGTCTATTGTAACACCAAGAGTAATGCCGAATCTGAGATGGCAGCGGATATAAAATGAGGCAAGGTTAGACGGCCAGCTCCAAGCTTTTGGTGCTGTCGTGCAGATTTTTCATCCGCGCGTATTCTCGGCGGGCGCAGTAAAATTTCAAACAGCATCGGAGCTGTGCCAATCTACTAAGGCTTGCTTCTTTTAGTTTTAAAATTGCCAGCCATGAGTGATACATCGCCTAACGGTTGGCGCCCCAAGTCCCACTCTGGATAAGTTTATTTGTAACATTGCTTTTCTTTCACAGTGGATTTTTGATTGAATTTCAATTAAGTTGTTAGCAGGACACCCCATTGAGAAAATGTTTGTTACAGAACTACGACGCGTCTTAACAACAATGATTTATCTGCAGCGTGCGGATTACACAAAGTTCCATCTGCAGAGTGCTGAATGAACAATGTTCTATCTGCAGAGTGCGGATTACACAATGTTCTATCAGCAAAACAGGGTTAGGCGCAGCCTTTCACCTTTGTCTGGTTTGCAAGTAACTGGAAGACATTAACGCCACTGTGAGCACACGGAAAGAATCGTAAAGGTCCAATGTTTAATTACGGACTGCAAAAAGTGAAGTAGAACGAGCGGTTACGGAGTTATAAGCATTCCTTTGGTGGTGTCCCGAAACCCGCGTTTTGCAGATAGAATATTGTGTAATCCGCACGCTGCAGATAGAACATTGTTGTTAGGACGCGTCGACTAAGGCTGGCGTGTTTCAGCGTTTCGAAATAAATATGGAACAAGCGCGAAATCGGCTTTAATTCTCTATTATTTGAACTTACACCTTTAGCAATCTTTAGGTGAAATCATGAAGATCTGCATAACTACAACGGAGTCGTGTGTGGTATAGGATAAGAAGAAGGAATGTCAGAAACAGGTCAGCATCATGTAAACGTCTTTATTGAAGTATTAGGAGACGATAAAACAAGGTAAAGAGCAAGCCAAACAATACCGATTAGTGGCTATCAAAGCCATTCTACCATTCTTACCCGTTTCCTCTGTTTCGAATTTAAAAGCAACTTTCAGTTCACATAGAAAAAGGCTTGTAAGAACAAAGGATAACAAAGCAAACAGGGTATCAGCAGAGATCCAAATTGCAAAAACGGCTTGGCTGACCAACAGAAATCGTTTACCTTGCAGCAAATTAAACAGAAAATACAAAGCTAATTTTTAGAAAGACTCGCATTTACAATCAAAAGCCAAGTAAACGGGTAACACCGTTCTGCCGAGATCTTTTTCGTTTCTTTAGATAAGCTAGCACATACCTTTTTAACCAGGGATGACCCATTTACTTTGACTCTAAAGCGACAATTGCACTCTAAAAGCGTAAAATAACGTAACGATAGGCCTTCGGCTCCAAAGAACAAAAATTTAACCCCCAGGATTTTATTTTGACGAGTTTTCCGATCAGAGACCATCAAATATCTGAGAAGCAATATTAAAATGATTTGGGGCGATTTGGGGTCATTTTCGTGTGGAAATCGCCCTCTGGCGACTAAACGGTTAGAGATAGAGCCAAACGGACAAAATTTTAGCCCAGGAGGGTTCTACTTTGACGAGTTTCGTGTTAGAAAGATGTAAAAAAAATATTTTTCAAAAGTAATATTTAGGGTTTTTGGTTTTTGATTTTGTTGACAAGCCAATTTTTAAGATAGAGGGCTCAAAATCAATACAGTTCTTGCTTTTTATGATACAAAGTTACAATAGAAATTTGAGCCTTCTGGCTCAAACCGTTCTCGAGTTATCGTGCTTACAGACAGACAGACAGACGCGAAACTTTTTGATCATCACTGGAGTAATAGGCTTCGCTATCGCTTAGCCAATAAAACTTTTACACGTTAAAATACTTGAAGACTTAGAGAGGATATTCCCCAAAATAATGCAAACAGTTATGAATTTTATGACCACACAACTATTCAGAACTTCTCCAGGGCACAGGTCAAAGCTGAACTTCAGTCCCATTGAACCTTACACAGAGAAATCACCATATCTTGGGAGAGTTGTGGAACCAATTGCATAGGCACCCTTTCTTTCTGGGTCGACCACTGATTTTTTTTAGGAAAGTTGACATGTTATAACACTGTAAGGAAAACGATACATCACTTTAAAAGAAATGGCACATATTTAATTATATTTATGTCTTAGCTATGTTAACCTAGGTCAATATAGTAACTAGCTATATGAACGCCAGACCACGTGTCGCGTAACAGGCTTCGCGATATCTCACGAAACACTGTTGCGCTGCGACGCGCCTGGCGCACCTATAGTTAGGCCTGCGGCGCTGACACCCAAGACGAATTACGGAGAGGGTATAGGGGAAAAGGGCCTTTCGAGCCCAAAATTTGACATTGTCGAACTATTTGTCGAGGTCTTATTACTCTAAAATAAGGGAGATTAATGTTTTACTGTTTGGTTACGGTTTTTATTAACAGTTCGAATTTTGTCAGATTGTTATGTAAAAATCTACGTTTTAGATAAATAATCTAGGGACCCCTCAGCCTAAAAGAGGGTGTGGTTCGACCCATATAGTGTGGTTTAAGTATAACTCCCTTTACAATTCTCTGAAATGAAGCCTTTTTTACGATTTAATGGACCATTTTGTCTTTTTCACGTTTTTTTCGCCAAGAAATGCCCCATAGCGTCGAAACGGTTCAAGATAGAGCAAAACGGACGAAATTTTCGTCCAACGGGTCCTACTTTGATGAGTTACCCCGTAGAAAACAGTGAAACAATATTTTTAAAAATCGTCATGTTGGCGACCTGTGGTCTTTGAATTTTTAAAAATCCAATTTTCGAGCTAGAATGCTCTTCTTCGAACTCGATCTGTCTTTTTGGCTGAGCGATTAGCGAAGCCTATTACTCC
>NW_026267187.1:935517-936201 GCF_000697945.3 Frankliniella occidentalis | reverse complement strand
AAAAACAGGTATTTGCGCCTGTGGTGACGTCACATAGACTGCCCGCACTACACGCCTGTAGCGCATCGTGGCCTAGTACGCACGCGTTTTTGACATTATTTAATTTTTGCAGTGATCGCGTCACCGCTACCTGGCACGCTACATAGTTTTAGATAGGGCACGGTACGGCCTACATATTGGCAAAAACAATATGTTTGATTTTGCCAATTTCGGCTGCCAGGAGCGACCTGCGTGGCCCGCTGCGTTTGGGCCCCTGGAGACGCCTGGTCAGCCGCGAGCTCGGATTCACCATGTCGGATGTGAAGTAGGACCCATAGGGTCACACTTCAGACCCAAGCCGTCACCTTTGACCCCACCGTGTCAGCACGGCAGAGCCGACAAGGTGTCGGGTCGCCGCGCGCCAATTTCGGGCCCGCTCGGAAAATCGCGATGCGGGTCGGGTATCGGGTAAACGTTATCGCACAGGGCTCAAACTTTTCACAGGGTCTCTACTAGGTCTAATCTATCATTAAATGTGCGTACCTCTGAAATCGCCGACTTCGAATACCAAAATGAGATGACCTAGCCTACGTTTCCATGTACAGTAGGCGCTCGCTATAGTTCCGCCTCCGGTTCAGAATTGGAGTGGGTGAGTGGGGTCGCCAGAGGCGGAACTATAGCGAGCGTCTTCCCCCACTCCTTCTC
>NW_026267187.1:928041-935467 GCF_000697945.3 Frankliniella occidentalis | reverse complement strand
TCTAGCTCAAAAATTGGCTTTTTAAAAAATCAAAAACTACAGGTCGCAAAATGTATTTTTATCAAATATTTTTTTATGGGTTCCTAAGGGGTAAACCGTCAAAGTAGAGCCCCTCGGGCGAAAATTTCGTCCGTTTGGCTCTATCTTGAACCGTTTAGGTGCTAGGGGGCATTTCTTGACAAAAATGAGGTGAAAACGATAAAATGGTCGATTAAATCGTTAAAAAGACTTCATTTCGAAAAAATTGTATATACACTCCTATTACCTCGTCTCGGGTGTCAGCGCCGCAGGCCTAGCTATATGTGCGCCAGGCGCGTCGCAGCGTAACAGTGTTTCGTGAGATATCGCGAAGCCTGTTACGCGAGACGTGGTCTGGCGTACATATAGCTAGTTAACGATTTAATCGACCATTTGATCATTTTCTTCTCATTTTTGTCAAGAAATGCCCCCTAGCACCTAAACGGTACAAGATAGAGCCAAACGGACGAAATTTTCGCCCAAAGGGCTTTACTTTGACGGGTTACCTCTTAGGAACGCATTAAAAAATATTTGATAAAAATACATTTTGCGACCTGTAGTTTCTGATTTTTTAAAAAGCCAATTTTTGAGCTAGAATGCTCATCTTCGAACTCGATCTGTCTTTTTATGATACAAAACGACCCTGAAATTCCCAGGTCGCTCTCTCAATTCACTCACGAGTTATCGTGCGGACAGACATACAAACAGACAAACAGACAAACAAACAGACAAACAAACAGACAAACAGAATGAAACTTTTACGGTCAGTGGACTAATGGGCTTCGCTAATCGCTCAGCCAACGAGGGGCGCGGGCCGGCCTCGGGCGCGGCTGGCTGGCTGGCAGCTGGCCGGCATATCACAAACATGATATAGTCAGTTTAGCCACGCGTACGAGAGCGTGAGCGCGAGAGCGTGGATTTACGGTGAGAGGGAAAGCGAGGGGCAGGGGATGGGAGAGCGCGACAGCGCGACAGCGCGACAGCATGGAGTCGGACGCCTTTCTCCTCCCCGCCCCCTGCCCCTCGCCCTACTCTACGCTCTCACGCTCACGCTATCGCTCTCTCGTAAGCGTGGGTAAACTGAATATAGCAACAGTATCACAAAGCACATCTTCCCCTTCGTCTAAGCGTGCTAAATCCGGCGCTGACCTCGGAAATAGTCTTCGACCAATACAGCGGCGTCAGGGTGTTGTCAAAGTCCGTCAGGCGGGTTCTTACGGGGAAAAGGCTGGGACTCCAAGGCGCCCCTCTCTCATGTTTAGAGCATGATAACAGTTTAAATAGCAAAACTGAAGAACAAGGTATGTCAATGGAGCGCTGCCCGGAACTAAGAAGAACAAAAGCGGATGCAGAGAACGGTGGTAGGGGCGGGTGGAGGAGAGCCTCCCCTCCCAACCGCCGCTACTCTGCGTGCCCGCCCCCACTACCGCTCTCTGCATCCGCTTTTGTTCTTCTAAGTTCCGGGCAGCGCTCAAGAGGAGTGCCCTATAGACCTTTTCGCCCACAACGTGGCAACGCCGCAAGTAGAATCTTATACTTGAGATACCGTATTTTGAGTGTCTGTCAACCAAAGTACTCATTACCACTGGATTCCTTAGAAAATTTACTAGTGACAAGTGTTTTTGCATTTTGAAAATTTGCCTAAATTACAATTTCACTACAGAGATTTGCGTTGTTGCCAAGTTGTTGGCGAAAATGTCTATTGTAATGAAAATACCTTCCTATAATTAGTATTAAGTTGTAATGGAATTATTTTAACAGTGCAGCCGGCGAAGCCTGTTGTGCGTGAATTTCATCCACAAGTGCGCAGGAGGAGAGGGCCCTCGCACAGATATTCTGTTTAGGCAAAAATGATTAACCATAAAGGACCATCTGGTCGCTATAAGGGAGAAGGAGAGAAGGGGGGGGGGGGGGGTACTTAAATTAGAGTCTTACACTATTGTATGTAACAGTTAACATTATCATTAAAAGGCTCTTTTAGAAGCAACTATGCCATTCTTCTTTCCAATGAAGATGGCAAAATTCAGACGTTCAGAGAAGTGGAAGGGTAGAGGAGGGTGGAGAAGGGTTAAAAAACAAGAAAGCTAGACAGGGTGGACGGAAATGGGGGGGGGTAAATTTTGGCAAAAACGACTAGACGGTTTGGTATGGATCGTCCCTTACATTTCGTCTAAGGGCGATGGAGGGGATGTATAGAAGTTGCAGCATACACAACAATCTTTCCGAAAATGACGACCATCTACTTACAAATATCACCACAGCTGTTCGTTCCTCTTCGCCCTTTGCCTCTGCGCTCCTAAACTAGCTCTACGCCTGGCCTAATGTGTCGAGCCAATCCCATGACAATTTAGGAAAAAGAAAAAAAAAATACTACGGCACCAAATCGTCGTTATTCCCGCTGTTTCAAAAATGTTTCAATTTCTTCATCAGTTGAAAATTGATAAATAGGACAACGTCGTGTGACTTAAGTTCTCAAAATTATTCTACTAGGTAGATGTACGCCAGACCACGTCTCGCGTAACAGGCTTCGCGATATCTCACGAAACACTGTAACGCTGCGACGCGCCTGGCATACATCTACCTAGGCCTGCGGCGCTGACACCCTAATCGGGCAAAGGGCACAGTCGTAAATAGGCCTTCGCCCCAAAAGTCACTAATTTTGTTCCTTGGGGTTTCAGTTTGATTAGTTACCCCACCGGGAATCATCAAAGATCTAAGAGTAAACATTAAAATGTTTTGGGGTCATTTTCGTGTGGCAAACGCCTTCTGGCGCCCAAACGGTTCGAGATAGAGCCAAACGGACAAAATTTTGGCCCAGAGGGTTCTACTTTGACCAGATACCTCTTAGAATGATGTAAAAAAAATCTGTTTTAAAAGAAATGTTTTAGGCTTTTTGTTTTTGATTTTTTTGACACGTCAATTTTTGAGCCAGAGGGCTGAAAATCAATATTGTTCTTCCTTTATATGATACAAAGTTACAAAAAAAATTTGAGCATTCTACCTCAAACCGTTCTCGAGTTATCGTGCGAACAGACAGACAGACAGACAAACAAACAGACAGACGCGAAACTTTTTGATCATCACTGGAGTAATAGGCTTCGCTATCGCTCAGCCAATAAAACCTTAAGAGGTGCATTGTTTCAACTGAGACCTGTGTCCCCACTCTACTGTAAGACTACTGTCATGTCTGTAGGTGTTTTGTCTAGCACTAATCCTTCCTAGGTTGTAGCTTGAGATAAAAGCAGGTAAAGAACGAATAAAAGTATGTTTTTATATAAATTGAATACAGTTAACATAGGGAATGATTTAGGTGAAAATTAATACAAGAACAATAAAGGCTACTTGCTAAAACTTTATAGAAGACATTGACAAAAAAATAAACAAAAACAAACAAAAAATACTGTGTAGCGTATTTGTGCTACATTACTCCAGCTTCCTTTTCTTGGGAGTTAGTTGGTCAGCTTCTGGAACTATAACAACAAAATGTCAACTTCATGTCACTATGGCATTTATAATAAACGACAAAATTATAATTACTTACGCAACTTTCCCTCCTTATCAACCAATTTAATCACATGATTGAACTCTATAACATTCAGTAAATAATTAAAACAAATATCAGATCATAAATTGAAGTTACTTTGAAATACTAGTTAACTTCTTATAATACAACCAAGCAACAGCTAAGAAACTGGTAAGAAAATAACTGAATTGCAAAGGAAGTTCCTAAATTTATAAATCAACCATGGTTAAAACAATAATCTAGCTCAATTAATTCTCAAAATTGTAGTGCCTTAACAGACATAAGACTTAAAACTTTGAAAGGCTTCACTAACGCTCAACCAACAATGAAGCGTTCCAGTAAAGCTGAAATGCAGATAACGTGGGAAAGATAAACAGAAATTGGTATGCTTCACAGGGTGACTTCCGTTTTCTTGTTTCCTGCATTGCTCTGTATTTCAGCTTTACCAGAATGCTTTATTAAAAAGAAAACACTTACGATCATAAATGGGAATTTTGCTACTTGTCCTATCTTCTTCATCCAAAACATCTACCACAATTTTATCAAGAGCAATACCCCCCCTTGATACTAAATACCACTTGACAGTACCCAACCCAATGTCTTTAGACATTTTCTCGGCATCTACTTTAGTAATGTGGTCATAACCTTTACCCAAAAACACTTGAATTACCAACCCCTCAGAAGGCTCACAATAAGCTCTCAATTTCTCTTCAGTTTTTCCATCCGCTTGAACTTTTGTGTACATTTCCATTTTTAAAATCGGAATGGCAACAGACACTGGTAGCTGGAAAGCCCTAGTGTACGCGGCACTTGAGAATCTGGATGCCTTAGACTTTGCTTTGAACTTATCCTTATAAGACATCTAAAACATCAAAATTTCAATGAGGCTTACGTCACACAAAAAATAAAAACCAGGGGTCCGTAACTTAACATGAAACTCCCCTTTAGCGGTACGTTATGCGTTAAAGTTATAACTTATAACTTGTGACCATACAATGAAACGTTAAGAGTTATAACTTAAAACTTGTGATTTGTATAACTTGTATTCAATGGAACATTAAGCTCCAACTATGACCAGAATAATTCTGGACGACCCATAACTTTAACTTTTATTGCACATTGTTAAACGTTACGTTACATAACTAACGTTAATTTATATAACCAACGCATAACGCTAATGCGTTAAGTTACGGACCCCTGATAAAAACTGAATCATCGTACAAGTATTTAATACACACTTTGATAGCTAATCTTGACTAACCACACCCAGAACACCCAGAACACAAACAAATATCGGAAATATCAAAACTGCAAAGAAAACGTAAAAACAAAAAATTGAGAAAGACGGAAAGACAGCAGCGCCATACCTACATTGATTGAGCTTAGTACGGTCCCAACCCACTCTTCCTCTAAACTAATTTGCGCAAGATAATTCACGTTGTAAAATTTCTATTTAACAATGTTCCCCTCAAATTGCACGTTCCAACCCGGCTCAAATTGTTCACGTAAATTGTAAAAAAATGCATGAAAGGATGAACTCGTACTCGACTCCGTCATAATAACAACCACGTGAAACACAAGGGTTAGAATTACCTGGCTTCTCTTCCTCTACTCCGCCTTCAGAACAGAATGAGGTGAGAAAGCACGGCTGCAAAGAAGAAGACAAATGAGTGAGGAAAAAAATAGCACAAGTCGATGTATCGATCTGAATTCATACCAACCTAAACACTTTTGGTCTTTAGATATTCAATAAAATTGTTCCGCAATACCATTTGCTTGTAGTTTTTGAAAGAAGTAAGCCTTTTGTAATCAAATGCTGCCAATAATAATCTATTCATCGATTTAACCCTGGATAATGCAACATAAGTCAAACCCAGCGCAAATTATTTTTTCTCCTTTATCGATAACAGCCTAAAACCAGTAGAAACGATGCTGATGGCGATATGGTAAAGAACATTTACTTTATTTTTTTTACAGCGATATTACCTTTTCAAGAGTTAACCCTTGTGATTTATATTTTGAACAGGCATATGCAACTACTATTAGAAATTGGATTCTTGTACATGATACTCGACTTTTCGAAATCGAAGTTTTAGTTAGTGCAGCAAAAGGAACTATGTTCTCTTCAGGAGAAAGACATGGACCAGAGTATTTAGGAAATTTACACATGATGACAGAGGGAAATGAACCATCATCCGTAACAATTATGTTTTCAACTACTCCCAATGCTCCGTTCACTAGGCCTTTATCCAACCATAAATTATGTTTTAACATAATCTTACAGCCTTTGGCAAGAAAGAATTCTTTGGATAAACCTTCTGCATCATCATCACTACTTTTAGCTGCTGCTTGACAATTATGCTGAGCTGTGATTTTTAATACAGGTTCCTCTTCACCTGTTTCATGGTTTGTGAAATTTCCTAATTCTTTCTCCTTTAATCTTTTAACTTCTTCCTTAGTGGCAAATAAATTCATAGCTGAATCAAAATCATGATGCTTTCCTACACCACTGTTAAATCTTGTTGATAATAGTTTGAAATCCTCTTCTGTACTACTTCCAGAACTAATCCGATCCAGAATGTTCAAAAAATCTGTGTCTTCTTGCCGAAAGCACTTCACTAAGAAGAAAACTTCTTCAAAACTAGCAACTAAGGCTTTGCCTTGTAAACCATACGAATCCTTAGGGTTCCCATAAAGTGGTGCATCAATGACTGGAGGAAGTTGAGCTACATCTCCAAGCAAGTAAGCGACTAAACCACCAAATGGTTCATTAACTCCTGTTCCTTGACGACAACGAAGATCAATATACCTTAGCATAGAACAACCAATCATGGAGTATTCATCTATAATTAAAAATTTGATTTGCTTCATTCTATCACAAAAATCTTTTGCACTTTTGCCATCAAGTAATGAAAATTGTTTTTTAACAGATATGTGCAAAGCAGAGTGAATGGTTTGTCCTGAAATTTGCATAGCACAGATTCCTGTTGGACCAAGAACCAAAAACAATACCAAAATTAGACTGCACAGTAGAACGGATATAATTGATGATCAATGATTTGCCTGTACCGGCTTTCCCTTAGATGATTGTCCTCTTATTGGGTACATAACCACACATTACTTCTTCCATGTTACCAGTCATTGTGTTGTACGGTACGGTACGAGATCCCTGATGAGGCGTTTGACATATGAAGGACATGATTTTATGTCTGCATTTGGTCTTTTTAATGTCATTGTGTCTTTTGTGTGTCCATATTATGGCATATTCGTGTCCTGATGTCCGACGACACAGTATTTGAAATGTCTTCGGCATGTCTTCGGGACTGGTGATGCCTTTTTGGCTGAGCGATTAGCGAAGCCTATTACTCCAGTGATGATAAAAAAGTTTCGCGTCTGTCTGTCTGTCTGTCTGTTTGTCTGTCCGCACGATAACTCGAGCCCTGGGATTTTCAGGGTCGTTTTGTGTCATAAAAAGACAGATCGAGTTCGAAGAAGAGCATTCTAGCTCGAAAATTGGATTTTCAAAAAATCGAAAACCACAGGTCCCCAAAATGACATTTTTAAAACATATTTTTTTACAATTTTCTAAGGGGAAACTCATCAAAGGAGAGCCCTTCGGACGAAAATTTCGTCCGTTTGGCTCTATCTTTAACCGTTTAGGCACCAGAGGGAGTTTTCTACACGAAAATGACCGCAAAACATTTCTATGTTTTTTCGCAGATATTTGTTGGGTTCTTTTAGGGTAACTCGTAAAAATAAAACCCCGGAGAACAAAACTTGTGATTTTTGAGGCCGAGTGCCTACTCACGACTTTGGCCCGACTCGGGTGTCAGCGCCGCAGGCCTAGGTAGATGTATGCCAGGCGCGTCGCAGCGTAACAGTGTT
>NW_026267187.1:921577-924566 GCF_000697945.3 Frankliniella occidentalis | reverse complement strand
GCGTGGCTGGCTTGAGATTGTGATTTTTCCAATTTTTCGTGTCTGACAATACAAACCAATGCATCAAGTACAGTAGACTTTCCCCCTTTCCGAGCAATAACGAAGGTCAATTGTAAGTTTCGACTTGATCTGGAATTCTGATCACTCACAAGCTTAGCCGCTCACCCGGCCCCTGCATACACCTGGTTTTGCCCAGACCGCGTTTGTTCAAGTCATAAATGTCTTTCAAGTCAAGTCTGGACATACGCGGACTGGACGAAACGTATGTCCGAATGGACTGACGCTCTATCTTCCTGGAAGACTAGACATCCAGGAACTTAACAAGACATTCATGTCATTCATGTCATGAACGACTGGACATACCTGGACTGGACATATCAGGAATCAGGACTGGACATATCTGTACTCGACTAGGCATATGTCCTCGAGGACTATGACTCTCTCAAACCGAGAGGATACAGGGACTAAAAAGGACGCGTGTAGCCCGTGGACACGGGGACTAGGAAAGACATGTACCGTCAAAGTGTCTAATTCCGGACCAGCAGGGTAAATCCGGACACTACTTTTTTGCATTTTTACAGCAAATTACACAATGTAGGTTCATAAGTTAGATACTTTTCCGCGAGGCTCTGGAGATTTAAATAATTAGTAGTTTCATATTTTAGAGCCGCCCAGAGCAGTGCAATTTTAATAATAGGACCCGACCAGTACACACGCTGTGAAGCGGTACTTTTAATGCGTGTGCCGCATAGCACCAATGCTGGCCACGGTCACTAGGTACAGCTTTAACGTCACTACGCTGGAGTCGAAAATTTTTAATATCCTGCGGACTTTTGCGGGTAGTATTGATTGTACGGTATTTCACTCGATCTCTCACTTACAAATCTTAGGTAAAAATGCACTAAATTTTCAATTTTGACAAAGTCCTGTGTGGTAAAGATTATTGTACACATTCTTATGGCGTATTTTGCGAAACCAATGCCCTTCTACTAAAATAGCACTGACTTTTGCAGAAGTTGCTTAACTTCTGAAATGGACCAGTTTTGCCTCGAAAATTTCAATATCACTCTAGTTCCGCAGTTACGGGTTAAGTTGGTGTGAACTGGCACGTAGCTGCAGTGCAGTATTGGCATATCGACCAGTTCTAGTGCCATTTAATAGCAAAAATAGGGACTGTCCGGATTTGCCCCGGCTTCGGGTTTAAATCCAGACGGGGTTTCAGAGGCTTGTGCAGGTGAACTGCCGCAAAGAAAATTTCCTCTCCAGATGAAAAATATGTATCTTGGCGCCTAGTTTCTAGAATCCGCTGGAATTTTTCATACCCCTACCGGTTTTAGAAATATTGATGAAAAACGGTCAAATTTGTCCGGAATATGACACTTTGACGGTATGTCCTGAAAGCTTGGACATTCAAGGACTGGTAAATACTTCCTCATAGGACACAGCTCAGACATACTTTATAGTCACTTTTTAAAGTCTTGTCTAGTCTTTTTTGGTCTTAGCCCGAAAGTTGTTACAAAAACTGATAAGAAGGGACATTAAAAAGACTTTGACCAAATATTGTCATAACTATGTCTAGTCTTTCGTATGTCAATCGCCTCATCAGGGATGGAGCAAAACGGAAGAAATTTTCGCCCATAGGGTTCTACTTTGACGAGTTACCCCTTAAAAACCCCTAAAAAAATATGCGGTAAAAATACATTTTGCCTCCTTTGAGTTTTTGATTTTTGGCTGAGCGATCAGCGAAGCCCATTACTCCACTGACCGGAAAAGTTTCATTCTGTTTGTCTGTCTGTCTGTCCGTCCGCACGATAACTCGAGAATGAATTGAGAGAGCGATCTGGGAATTTCAGGGTCGGTTTGTATCATAAAAAGACAGATCGAGTTCAAAGATGAGCATTCTAGCTCAAAAATTGACTTTTTAATAAATCGAAAACCAAAGGTTGCAAAATATTTGATTTTTCCAACTATTTTTTATGGGCTCCTATGGGGTAACTCGTGAAAGTAGAAGCCTCTGGACGAAAAGTTCGTCCGTTATGCTCTATCTTGAACCGTTTTGGCGCTAGGGGTCATTTCTGGGCAAAAACAACGTGAAAAAGACAAAATGGTCTATTAAATCGTAAAAAAGGCTTCATGTCACAGAATTGTAAAGAGATTAATACTTAAACCACACATTTAGGATCGAACCACACCCTCTTTCGGTACCTAGGGTCCCTAGATTATCTAGTATCATTAAAACGTCGATTTGTACATAACAATCTGTCAAAAATTCAAACTTATAATGAAAACCGTTACCGAACAGCAGAAGATTTATATCCCTAATTTTAGAGTAAAAAGGCCCCTACAAATGGTTTCAGTATGTCAAATTTTGGGCCCGGAAGGCCCTGTTCCCTATACCGTCACATTTGCTCGTCTCGGGTGTCAGCGTCGCAGGCCTAGCTATATGTGCGCCAGCGTAACAGTGTTTCGTGAGATATCGCGAAGCCTGTTACGCGAGACGTGGTCTGGCGTACATATAGCTAGTTAGCCTTTCCTTGGAGAAAGCTTCCCTAAAAAGCATTTGGTTCTGGGGCTGCCTTGACAAAGGCATATGTGCTCTTCTTAACATAAAAGGGCTTTTCTAATATTTGAAGCAATGATTAGTTTACCATTTCAACAGTTTCACGTGAAGGTGCTTCCGGAATTGGTGGGGATTGAGTCCTGCTCTTTAGAGTCGTCGCAAGTGCTGCTTGGACAGCTTTAGCCACCGCTTCTCTGAATGCTTTAACAGAAAAAATTCGTAAGTCCTTGTAAAACTATGATTGAAATTGCCTCACTTCAAATTTAAAGGGGGAATCTGGGTTCAAGAACTTTATGTTCCTTTATTTTTTTGAACGTTTTGATATTAAATGAATCACAAAGAACATGTAATTTCTTTAAGTAAAACACAAAAATTAAACCTTAAGATGCCCAAACTTAAGATGCCTCCTAAATTATTCTGCTCATAATA
>NW_026267187.1:914551-921527 GCF_000697945.3 Frankliniella occidentalis | reverse complement strand
CACAAAGAACATGTAATTTCTTTAAGTAAAACACAAAAATTAAACCTTAAGATGCCCAAACTTAAGATGCCTCCTAAATTATTCTGCTCATAATATTTATGTATGGCCTGTGCTCTATCCAAAAAGACACAAAATATACTCTTTTCTTCAACTAACAGGCATGCAAATAAGGATGACCCCTGTTTGGTTGCGAAGAAGAAGGAAGGGCGTGGCCCAATCAAAATTGTCAACAAATTGAAGGTTTTTCCAAGATTTTTTTAATGGGTCAGTGGGTAAACATATTTTTGTGTAGCGGGTGTGTAGGGAATAAGGAGGCAGGAGAGGTTTGGGAGAGGTGTATTCCGAAGGACAGTCAGAGATACACTGAGCAACCGATGAGGGTCCTATTGCTAGGATACAAGGGATTGTCAGGGAGCATGCGCGGGTGGTGGTAGTAATACCAACTTCATAACATTACTCCCTCTTTTAAAAGAGTTTAGGGAAGAATGAATTGACCCGAAATGAAGTGTTCCCATTTGGGTAAAATACGCAGGATTGTACAACCTGGTAAACAGCCTCATTGTGATCAATTGATTCTTAATAAACGGATGGAAAAGGAAATGCAGTGACCCCATTTGGGTAAGGGTAGGACTTTACGACCTGACCGATCAACCACATTTCACAGCATTTAAATTGTAGATTTGAAGTGAGCGGATCGTTGAATTGGCTTGAGCGGTTTGTTGGTTGAGGAGGTGCTGTTGGATTGAAGCGTAGAAAATCTGAAAAGAAAGAAAGAGGTCTTTGACCAGTAAATGTCGTTCTGACACTTGTTTGAAACTAAGTATTTTTCTGAACCTGTGGTGTAAAAGAAGTTAACCTAACTAGCTGACCTATCAACACCACTGCAGTTTAAGACTGCTTACTTCTGGTTATGACTTAACACTAATTATTTGTCTTACGTAACTTTGAGTGTATCCATGATGTACAGCTTAGTAGGAAGATGTCAACGGAGATGAAGACCATTTTGAAGTGAGACGCAAAGTCTCCAGAGTAGTGATGTTGACATGTTGACTGGGCAGCAGACGATGCATGGAGAAGGTTGGTATTTCCGAAAATTCTAATTTGGTAGCATTGGAATGTAGACTCAAGGATGAGAAATTCAGGGATACATTTATTCCAATTTGAAAACATGAAAGGAAAACTAATGAATAGAGAGAACGTCAAATGGAGAACAGAAACTTGAGTAGTCCAAGTCATCTTCCAAGTCTGAATCAAAGAGAGGGCTGTTGATGTGTTCTCTCAGAAGATTCACAGGTGGTGCAGGTATCAAATTGATGTTTCTGGGATTAAACGGACAATCACGATTAACGTGTCCATACTTCTTACAGCGATTGCAACGCTTTCTCTTCATAGGTTTGGACTTCAATGGAGCCGGAGCCGAAAGGTTAGGAGGATTTGGCACTTCAGGAGGAGGAACAGCGTGAGTTTTAGGTTTGACAATAAATTTGATAACACGCCGAACTGTTCTTGTTACTTCTCTTTTGGAGGTTGATGGTGCTGATGTTTTCTTTGTCTCTTGTCCCTTTTCTTTAGAAATTTGCTCGATCCGTTGGCGAAGATCAGGTTCTTGGACGATGGATCTGATGATTTTGGGAGGAGTTTCAGCCTCTTCATCTTCACTACTAGAAGTGGGGACCGGCCGTGGAGGTGGTGTCACTTTGTAACGCCGGTCAGGAGGCATTATGAAGGTAAGGGAATATCTTCAAGTGCCACGTGAAAGACTAATGAAGACTGATCTGTTGACTGATTTGCAGCTGTCTGTTGCCAAGGTGATTGACTTATGGTTAACCAGGCTGCCTGAACACTGTCCAGGGGTACAGTGTAACTTGCCAATTTATCCAAGTGGACTATTCTTGTGAGTTGAGGATTGTGGCAGAATTGAATAGCTGCGATACAGTCGTCGAGAATTTTGATGATTTTGTAGGGACCTTCCCAAGGGGTGTCCAATTTAGGAGATTTACCTTTTATTCTCTTTCTGTTATAGTACCAGACAAGTTGACCAACTTAAAAAGGAGCAACAGAGGCATGCAGGTCATAATGCCTTTTCATTCTGAGTGCTGAATCTTGAAGATTTTCTCTCACTTGATCATGGATTTCACTCAATACTTGACGGAGCCAGAAAGGATAATGATCAAGGTTAATTTCTTGACTAGTCGAAGGAGGGAGACCTCGCTTCAAATCTAAAGGTGTGCGCATAGGAGCTCCAAAGATGACTTCATATGGTGAGAATTTAGTTGAAGTGTGTGGCATGCACCTATAAGCTTGACAAATGAGAGGAAGAACATTTGACCAATTTTTCTTGTCATTTTCTATCATCATAGCAATGTGCTCCTTGAGTGTTCTGATCCACTTCTCTGCTTTGCCATTAGCTGCTGGATGAGCTATGGAAATATTGGTGGATTGAATTCCATAGATTTTGCAGATTTCCTTCATCAACTGAGAAGTGAAACAGCGTTCTTGATCAGACAAAAGGGCCATTGGAGAACCGAAGACAGAGAAAACATCTCTGATGAGAACTTGTGCAATTTCTGTTGAAGATTTTGTCTTGAGAGGAATGGCAAAAGGCCAACCGGAAAAGGCTTCAACAGCAACTAAGACGTAAGTGAATCCCTCTTTAGACGGTGGATTGATGGGGCCACAGATGTCCACGTGCCATTTTCCATGCAAAACACCTTCTCTAAAGATTTTGAGGGGAACTTTGGAACGTTTGTGGAACTTGAATTTTGCACACTTTTGACATTGTGAAATAAAAGCACTTACATCTTCAAACATTCCAGGCCAGTAAAAGATCTGGTGGAGTGACTGGTAGGTCTTGAGTACCTCAAAATGATTTCCTGTTGCAGGGTTCTCATGGTGCTCGACTACAACTTTGGGAATTAATTTTGATGGAAGTATGAGCTGGTACCTTTCCAAGTCGAGGTTACCAGACGGATGTTCAAACTTCCTATAGAGCAACCCGTTGTGAACAATTAAAGATTTGAACTGTAGCCACAAAGATCTGGTTTTGGGACTGCAGCCTACAATCTCTTGGAAATCAGGTCTCTTGTTTTCTTCCACTGCCATGAGAATGAGCATCAAATCGGAATCGAGAAGTTCTTCTTTTCTGAGTTGAACAGGACTGAGGTCAGGATCAGGTTGCACTGACACCCAGCATACTGAAATATTTTCTGAATTTATAGTGTGTTCTTGGAATTCTAATTTAGTGCATTTCTTACAGTCTGTGGAACATGGTCTGGATGGTCTGCGAGAAAGAGCATCAGCTTCTGCATTTTCACTGCCTTTGATGTAGACCACTTCAAATTTGTAGGGTTCTAAGCGACTAAGCCATCTGGCTACTAGTCCTGTTGGCTGCTTAAAATTTCTTAACCATTGTAAAGCAGAATGATCTGTCTTAACAATGAATGGAGCACCAGCAAGGTAGTGGTGGAAATTTTCTATAGATTCAACTAAGGCCAGGAGTTCACGGTGAGTCACACAATAGTTCCTTTGTGCTGCGTTTAGACTCTTAGACCAGTAAGCTAAGACAACTTCTTTTTCCCCTTGCTGCTGTTTCAGAACAGAACCAATTCCTGTCAGACTGGCGTCACAATAAAGAACAAATTTGCCTTGAGAGATGTCAGGTGAACCCAGAAAGGGTGCTGTTGTGAGCAGCTTTTTGAGCTCTTCAAAACTCTTGGCACATGACTCATCCCAGTTGAAAGGTTTGTCTTTATGAAGTAAGGCATACAAAGGTGTTGCAGTAGTGGCCATGTGTGGAATGAATTTTGAGTAATATCCAATCATTCCCAACCAGGTTCGCAGCTCTTTCACGTCTGCTGGTGTTGGCCAGTTGACAATTTTGTCGACTTTCTTTGATGTTGTTCCGATACCAGACTGAGACAATGCATGGCCTAAATACTCAACTGACCCTTGGAAAATGAAGCACTTCTTTGCTTTCAAGAAGAAGCCCGAGGCTCGAACGCGATTAAAAAGAGCTTCTAGGCGTTGGAGCATTTCTTCAAAGGTATCTCCAGCAATGCAAATATCATCCAAGTAGACACAGCTGTTGGGTCCAACATCATTGTCTGGATTTGGATGAGTACCTTTTCTCATGATTCTATCTGTGACTTGCTGAAAAATTCCAGGAGCAGCGGAAAGGCCGAAACTCAACCTAGTCCATTCTAACTGCCGTGCAGGAAGACCCAAGTCTTCAGGAAGAATGACAGCTGTTTTGGGAATGTCATCTTCATGGATTAGGAGGTTGTGGTAACCGTGTGCCAGGTCAAAGGTGTGGTAGATCTTGTGCCCAGCAAGCTTCTGAACTAATTCCGCTGTGAGTGGTATAGGAATTGCAGGTACCTTAGTAATGTGGTTCAAGGCCCTGTAGTCTATACAGACACGTACTTCTCCCGTCTTTTTGGGCACACAAAGAATTGGTGAAGCCCATTGAGACTGGCTAGGCCGAACTGCACCACATTCTAGGTACTTTAGAAAAGTCTCATATACTGCTTGGCGATAATGAAGTGGAATTGGACGTGCTTGAAGCTTGATTGGTGGGTGTTCACCAGTGTCAATAGTGAACTTCACCCACGGACAACAACCAAAGGTGGTATTGTCCTTGGCGAAGACATCATGGTGTTTCTTCAGAAGATCTTCCACTTTTCGAATCTCAGCAGGAGTGAGATTGTGACACCTGTTTAAGAGGTCTTGTAGATCGCTTGGCAGTGGGTCTGCTTCTGGTAATGGCTCTTTTTCTGGAAGTTTGTAGTCCACTTCAATGTTGTAGACACATCTGTTGAGAGTAGGGGTATTTTCTGGATGACTTTCTACTGTGGATCTGTGGACTTTCGCCGGACCTTCTTGAGGTAATTCACACTCTTTAATTTGATTAATGGGTTGATTGTAATCACTTGGGTCAAGGAGATAGATTTCTGCTATTATAGTGGACTTTGAAATTTTGACATGACGGTCACTTGCATTGAATATGTTCAGTTCCAGTGGAGCAGAGATGCAGGGAATGATTCCAGTCATCACCAGGACATCGGGATCCAGAGACGATTTAGAGGTTGTCAAAGGACGGGAAACCAGTCCTAACTTGAGAGCTTTTTCCTCGTCTGGCGGCAGTAACTGAAAATGAGTGTTAGTAGCATTATTTATGGAATCTGTATTTATTTTATTTTTGTTAGTGTGCACACTTGATTCCATTTTGGTATTTTTACCTTTTTGTTTAGGTGCTACATCGGTTTTGAAAGTTGTTTGAATTTGGGTATCAGCCATTGGTGCCAGACTCAGATTTTTGGAGGCCCGTGCCACATAGTACACAAGACCAGCTTGGAATTTTCCAATGCTAGGCGAATGGACCATGGTGCAAGGAGCCTCAAATGGTTCATCAAGAGGTTCTTGGGGAGACAACCTTCTGAAAGTAAGTTTTCGTCTTGCACTCTCCACTGCTGTGTCAAAATAGTCCAGAAAATCATTGCCAAGAAGGCAGTCGTCTTCGATATCTCCTTCATAAGTTGGAAATTGTACTTGAAATTCTCCGAAATTAAAGTTCATTAATTTTGGTCCATATAACTTTCCAGTTCCAGATGTGACTCCTTTGATTCGCAGTTGAGAGAGAGAGGCAAAGATTTACCAAGATGGCCTCTTTTGACGATTGTGATGACTGCTCCACAATCTATTACTGCTTTTGAGTCAACATTGTCAATTTGACATTTCACCATGGGAGATCCTGGAGTTGGGAATTCTTGTGGTCCAACTGAATTGTCTGCTGCTGTCTTGACCACATTAGATGCAGCTACTTCTAGTTTCCCTGTTTTGAATTGTTTCCATTGCCGTTACCGTTGTTTCCATTGCCATTACCGTTGTTTCCATTTGGTGCGGCAGGTGGTGTCAAACACTGCTTGAGCATGGCCTGGACGTTGTTGGCAGTGGGCTGGTTTTGCCAAGATAAGCCAGCATGATAGTACTGTGGCGGATACATGGGGAAGCCCATACCTTGCTGGCCTTGCTGGTTTTGGGTGCTGAACCAGCAGTTATTGGGTGAGTGACCACGTCGATTGCAGATGGAACAGGGGTTGCTGTTACTGTTGTTACCCCAGCTGTTGTTGTTCCAGCCGCCTCGACCACCACGACTTCCTCGACCACCCCTGGAGCCGCGACCGCGACCTCGGCCACGTCCACGAGAGTCACTTCCGGACTGAGGCTGCTCTGTGGAAGTCGATGGAGTGGAGCTAGAATTGTTGTTTGAGGAGCTTGAGGGAAAGACCATTTGAACTTTTGCTTGTTTCAAAGCCGGTTCTCCCTTCTCCTTTTCTTCAACATTTGCTTGTCGAACGTTCTTGGCTGCTCGCTTTTCAGGCTGTGGCAGGATCGTGTTTCCCTGTATGGCGGCGTCGAGAGCTGCCGTGAGATGAGGGAAAGTCTGGAAGGCCAGGGAGCCCTTGTTCGACTCTGACTTCAGACCTTTGACGAAAGCTTGGATTTTCAGCTGGGTCAGGTCATTTGCTGGCATAGTAGGGTAAGCGAGAGTAGCCCGAGTCTCTACTCTTCTGGAAAAGTCCTGCAACGACTCATCCTCTTCCTGTTTCAGGGTTTGAAACTGATTGAGGCGCTCCCAAATGGTCACGGTCACAGTGTGGCCATATGTGCGTTGTAACGCTCCGTTTAGCTCATCATATGGAGCGTTTTCACGCAGGTGAGGCATGCATTGAAGGATTTGTACTGCCTTACCAGTAAGAGCATTTAGTAACTCATCTCTCTTGCGTTCCAGCGTCCAACCATTATTACGAGCCACATTGTTAAATTGTGCCTCATAAATGTGGTAGTCGTAACTGCCATCAAACGTCTTCACTTTCATGGATTTGTTTGACGGAGGAGTTGTTGTAGAGGTTGATGCAGCTGTTTCAACCGTGGTGACCGGAATTTGCATTTGGGGGGTCATTGTCATCTGTTGCAG
>NW_026267187.1:901092-910976 GCF_000697945.3 Frankliniella occidentalis | reverse complement strand
GTTCTCAAAGATCGAAAGAAAGCACTGAAAGACCACCTGAAACAAAACAACGTAATGCTGAACGAAATCATGAAAAATGAGGCGCTGAAAAACATTAATTGGTTCGCCGTGACAGTGGGAGGGAGTGTCCCATCTCGACGAGAAACACAGAAAATTATGATAGAAAACACAACAAGAAGTGGGGTCGGCAATATAACCACACATTACTTCTTCCATGTTACCAGTCATTGTGTTGTACGGTACGGTACGAGATCCCTGATGAGGCGATTGACATATGAAGGACATGATTTTATGTCTGCATTTGGTCTTTTTAATGTCATTGTGTCTTTTGTGTGTCCATATTATGGCATATTCATGTCCTGATGTCCGACGACATAGTATTTGAAATTTCTTTGGCATGTCTTCGGGACTGGTGATGCCTTTTTATATGTCTAAGAATGTCTTTCTGTCGTTTACATACGTCTTCCGTATGTCTGCATGGACTTCCTTGTTATGTCTTGAAACAGTCTAGTCCTAAGTTAGTCTATGGTATGTCTTGCCATATTTACTTTTTTATGTCTTTACGAAGACTTCTCAAAACAATGTCTTTGGTATGTCATTATGTGTCCCTGTTCACGTCCTTTCAATCCTTATCCTAAATCCCAGCAGTGTCAGTGTTGTAGGCCTACGTTTCCATGTATTTGTATATTTGTCGTGGTGGAGTCCTGTCCAGTCCTTGTCCTATGTCCAGTCTTCCCGGACGATGGAGCGTCAGTCTAGTACAACAAATGTTTTGTCTGGGTTGTGCAAAGCTGGGGGAGCGGCTGAGGCGATGCTTGGCCCGGCACGGCGGGCCGCCCGAGCGTGGGACCTGCGTGGCTGGCTTGAGATTGTGATTTTTCCAATTTTTCGTGTCTGACAATACAAACCAATGCATCAAGTACAGTAGACTTTCCCCCTTTCCGAGCTATCGGCACTGGAATTTTTTTCTGGTAGGTAAGCCGTCATTATTACGTAGTATTTGCAAAAGAACGGTTTGAGGTTAGGTCTGCGCCACTGCACGGCTGACTTTGTCAACTTAATGCGGGAGAACCACTCCAATTACCGGGCAGGCCTAAATGTAACGAAGGTCCATTGTAAGTTTCGACTTGATCTGGAATTCTGATCACTCACACGCTTAGCCGCTCACCCGGCCCCTGAATACACCTGGTTTTGCCCAGACCGCGTTTGTTCAAGACATAAATGTCTTTCAAGTCAAGTCTGGACATACGCGGACTGGACAAAAAGGAATGTCCGAATGGACTGACGCTCTATCTTCCTGGAAGACTAGACATCCAGGAACTTAACAAGACATTCATGTCATTCATGTCATGAACGACTGGACATACCTGGACTGGACATCCCAGGACTGGACAAGCCTGGACTGGACATATCAGGAATCAGGACTGGACATACCTGGACACGACTAGGCATATGTCCTCGAGGACTATGACTCTCTCAAACCGAGAGGATACAGGGACTAAAAAGGACGCGTGTAGCCCGTGGACACGGGGACTAGGAAAGACATGTATGTCCTGAAAGCTTGGACATTCAAGGACTGGTAAATACTTCCTCATAGGACACAGCTCAGACATAATTTATAGTCTCTTTTTAAAGTCTTGTCTAGTCTTTTTTGGTCTTAGTCCGAAAGTTGTTACAAAAACTGATAAGAAGGGACATTAAAAAGACTTTGTCCAAATATTGTCATAACTATGTCTAGTCTTTCGTATGTCAATCGCCTCATCAGGGATGGAGCAAAACGGAAGAAATTTTCGCCCATAGGGTTCTACTTTGACGAGTTACCCCTTAAAAACCCCTAAAAAAATATGCGGTAAAATACATTTTGCCTCCTGTGAGTTTTTGATTTTTTTAAAGTCAATTTTTGAGCTAGAATGCTCATCTTCGGACTCGATGTGTCTTTTTATGATACAAAACGACCTTAAAATTCCCAGATTGCTCTTTCAATTCTTTATCGAGTTATCGTGCGGACAGACAGACAGACAAACAAACAAACAATCAGAATGAAACTTTTTCGGTCAGTGGAATTATGGGCTTCGCTAATCGCTCAGCCAACAATTCTTTATTAATGTTAAAAAGAGTTAAAATCGCGGTTTTGTTGAATCACCTCAACCCTGACTCAGGAAACCAAGGGATCAGGTTTCACTCAAACTCTTTCAAACTTCAACTAGCTATATGTACGCCAGACCACGTCTCGCGTAACAGGCTTCGCGATATCTCACGAAGCACTGTTACGCTGCGACGCGCCTGGCGCACATATAGCTAGGCCTGCGGCGCTTACACCCGAGACGAGGTAATAGGAGTGTATATACAATTTTTCGAAATGAAGTCTTTTTAACGATTTAATCGACCATTTGATCATTTTCATTTCAGTTTTGTCAAGAAATGCCCCCTTGCACCTAAACGGTACAAGATAAAGCCAAACGGACGAATTTTTTCTCCGTAGAACTCTACTTTGACGAGTTACCGCTCAGAAACCCATAAAAAAACATTTGATAAAAATACATTTTGCGACCTGAAGTTTTTGATTTTTTGAACAGCCAATTTCTGAGCTAGAATGCTCATCTTGTTACGCGATCTGTCTTTTTATGATACAAAACGACCCTGAAAATCCCAGGTCACTATCTCAATTCTTTCTCGAGTTATCGTGCGGACAGACATACAGACAAACAAACAGAATGAAACTTTTCCGGTCAGTGGAGTTATGGGCTTCGCAAATCGCTCAGCCAAAAAATAACAATTTTTTTTTCTGTTTTTTCAGGAGCTGTTTCCGGGAGGATCAGACTCCGACTGCTGCCCCCCCCCCCCTCCAAAGAAAACAACAACTTCGGAATCCACTGATTTGTCTTTATCGGATGAACAAACAGAACAAGACGAAATACCACTGAAAATAACCGAAGATATGGAACAAGACAAAGTACCATTGAAAAAACAGAAGAAACCAAAGAAACCTAATGTTCAGATTGTCCAAGAACCAGCCAATGACATGGAAAATGAGGACACTGATCCAGACGAGGTAAGTTTTTTCCTCTTCCCCTCCTCTGATCCGAGTATTGCCCGTGTCCCTTTCCCTACCTTACATGGCAATGTGTACGTGCAAAGAAATGATAGGCATTACTTGGACAATCACTATTTCAAAATTGGGACGCAGCCCGACAAAACCTTGAGCCTTAAATTGAGAAAGGCGCAGGGCGCCAGCCTTGCTGTAAAGTATGAGAGAAAGTTCCAGAAAGAGTGGGCGACTATTGTGAAGTTCATTTCTGAGACAAGTTTGACCCGAAGCTTTAGGGAAGAGATCAGGAATGTGGACTTTCAGCGGCAGCTCAGAAATTTTCTCCTCTTGGAGAGAATGGTGATAGCCTTTCCTGAAAAAAATAAGGTTCGTTACTTTTATCGTTTTAGCTCAGATTAAAATTTAGTATTTTTTTGTGAAATCGTCAGCTTACCGATGTCATAACTGTGTACCTTGTCCACAGAGAATAAGGCCCAACGAAGTTGCTGATATAGGCGCGTTGACGGGTGCAGCGACCTACAATTCTGACGAAGGTTCCGAAGCTGACGCAGAAAATTCTGACCCAGAAACAGCACACAATGACATGACACCAGAGGCACTCGGCCTGCTGTCAGAATGTGCCACAACCCACCATGTTGCGAAGCTATTCTACAATGCGAAGATTAAGATTGTTGAGAAGGCCATCAATCCGCAGGGAGCAGCGTCTAACAGGGCATTTTATATCAGAAGAGTTATTGGATACGTCGAGAACATACGTCAGAACAAGAGAAAAAAATGATGCTTGGGAAGTATTGCGACATCCGAAAATTCACGAAGACATGATTAAGAAGCTAAAACTTAGCAATTTCAAGCCCGCCAGCTTAGGAAATTTTCAAAAAGCCGTTGCTCTCTTGCGGTTCTGTATTGCTGACGGTGGCAGCCTTAGCCTAGCGGGCTCTGGTGCTATGACCATTGACAGTAAGTCTCACACTTCTTCTCATTTTAAATCCTATCTCCCCCTCCACCCACTAAGAGGTTTTTTTTAACTATTTGATTTTATTCCAGAGACCGTTCCTCGAAATGAAGAAGCCTTTAAGTACAGCCTTATCCAAATCAAAATGCTTTGGGCGACAATGGATACCACTGGAGTAAACACAAGTAATCGTGACAATGCGGAACAGAGCACAATTGACATATCGCAGTAAGTACCTGTACAATATAACGATTCCACGTGTACCCAAGGCCTGGCACTTAACTCACCTAATTCTAACTAATCTTTGTATCCTCCCCTTCCCTTTCATTGTTTGTTAGCTACCAGAGGTACCTTAATGACGAGGAGAGGTGGACTAAGATACATCAAACAATAAAAGATCTTAGTTGGCTGAGCGATTAGCGAAGCCCATTACTCCACTGACCGGAACAGTTTCATTCTGTTTGTCTGTTTGTCTGTCTGTTTGTTTGTCTGTCCGCACGATAACTCGAAAAATGATTGAGAGAGCGATCTGGGAATTTCAGGGTCGTTTTGTATCACAAAAAGACAGATCAAGTTCGAAGATGAGCATTCTAGCTTAAAAATTGACTCTTAAAAAAATCAAAAACCACAGGTCGCAAAATATTTTTTTGTTTTCAAGTATTTTGTTATGGGCTCCTAAGGGGTAACTCGTGAAAGTAGAGCTTTTCGTCAGTTTTGCTCTATCTTGCACCGTTTCGGCGCTATGGGGCATCTCTGGACAAAAATGTGGTGAAAATAACCAAATGGTCTATTAAACCGTAAAAAAGGCTTTATATCAAGAAAATGTGTATACGCTCGTATTCACTCGTCTCGGGTGTCAGCGCCGCAGGCCTAGCAATATGTGCGTCAGGCGCGTCGCAGCGTAACAGTGTTTCGTGAGATATCGCGAAGCCTGTTACGCGAGACGTGGTCTGGCGTACATCGATAAAAAATTTTTTTTGAAACTTTGTATCACAAAAAGGAAGAACTGTATTGATTTTGAGCCCTCTCGCTCAAAAATTGACGTGTCAAAAAATCAAAAACTAAAAGCCTAAAACATTTCTTTTAAAACAGATTTTTTTTACATCTTTCTTAGAGGTATCTCGTCAAAATAGATCCCTTTGAACCAAAATTTTTCCCGTTTGGCTCTATCTCGAACCGTTTGGGCGCCAGAGGGCGTTTTCCACACGAAAATGACCCCAAAACATTTTAATGTTAACTCTCTGATATTTGATGGTGTCCGGTGGGGTAACTAATCAAACTGAAACCCCGAGAAACAAAATTAGTGGCTTTTGGGACCGAAGGCCTATCTACGATTCTGCCCTTTGCTCGACTCAGGTGTCAGCGCCGCAGGCCTAGGTAGATGTATGCCAGGCGCGTCGAAGCGTGGCAGTGTTTCGTGAGATATCGCGAAGCCTGTTACGCGAGACGTGGTCTGGCGTACATCTACCTAGTTATAAAAGGGTGATGACTCAGTATTGTTGACAATACTGGGCTTCAGTGACCATCGTCAACGCTACCTATTTGACCCCCCTCCTCCTAATAGTGTTATTATTTTAAAAGGGTGATGGGCCAGTACTGTTGACAATACTCGGCCTTGGCTCAGTGTTGTTGACAATACTGGGCCTCAGTGACCATCGTCAACGCTACCCATCCGACCCCCCACCTCCCAATAATAAATGGCTGAGCGATAGCGAAGCCTATTACTCCAGTGATGATCAGAAAGTTTCGTGTCTGTCTGTCTGTTTGTAATCACGATTACTCGAGAACGGTTTGAGCTACGTTCCTGATATTTTTAGCGGAGCTTTGTAGCATGAAAAGCAAGACTTGTGTAGATTTTGAGCCCTCTAGCTGAAAAATTGGTCTGTCAAAAAAATCAATAACGAAAAACCCAAAATATTACTTCTATTTTTTTACGTCTTTCTCAGACGTAACTCGTCAAAATAGAACTCTACGGGCCAAAATTTTGTCCGTTTGGCTCTATCTCTAACCGTTCAGTCGCCAGAGGGCGATTGTCACACGAAAATTACCCCAAACCATTTCACTGTTGTTTCTCGGATATTTGATGGATTTTGGTGCGGCAACTCGTCAAAATAAAATCCTGGGGGTGAAATTTGTGTCCTTCGGAGCCGAAGACCTATCTACGACTCTCCCTTTTGCCCGACTCGGGTGTCAGCGCCGCAGGCCTAGGTAGATGTAAGCCAGGCGCGTCGCAGCGTAACAGCGTTTCGTGAGATATCGCGAAGCCTGTTACGCGAGACGTGGTCTGGCGTACATCTACCTAGTATTATTTTAAAAGGGTGATGGCTCAGTATTGTTGACAATAGCGAGCCTCAGTGACCATCGTCAACGCAACCCATCTGACCCCATCCTCCCAATAGTAATATTATTTTGAAAGGGTGATGGGCCAGTATTGTTGATAATACTGGGCCTTGGTCACCATCGTCAACGCTACCCATCTGACCCTTTTTAAACGGACCCGTTTCTGCCAAAGCCACACGCCCGACCATCACCGCCGGCAGCCTAAGCAGGCCCGGCCACTGCCGAACAGAGTTGCCGGCGAAGCGCAGCGGGCAACTTCGTTTGGCGGAAGGGCGGGCCTGCTTGTTTTAAAGTACATTTGGAGAGCTATCCGATAATATGTGTACGTTTGCTCTGCGATTAACCGTTTAGAATTTATAAATAAGTAAAGAGACCGTTACGCACGGACAAAAAAAGCCGGAATTTCTCCGTGCGTAACGGCCTCATCACTTATTTATAAAATCGAAACGGATCATCGTAGAGCAACCGTACACATATCATCGGATATCTCTCCAAACGCATTTTAAACACTTGTTGGTTTCACGTGTCAACTTAAGGGGGCATGCTAGTGTAGCAGGCCTAAAAATATGTGGGTTTTTTTTGCGATTTTTTAAACTGGGTAGATGTACGCCAGACCACGTCTCGCGTAACAGGCTTCGCAATATCTCACGAAACACTGTTACGCTGCGACGCGCCTGGCATACATCTACCTAGGCCTGCGGCGCTGACACCCGAGTCGGGCAAAAGGAAGAGTCGTAGAAAGGCCTTCGGCTCCAAAGGACACAACTGTTACCCCCAGGATTTTATTTTGACGAGTTGCCCCACCAGAGACCATCAAATATCTGAGAAACAACATTAAAATGGTTTAGGGTCGTTTTCGTGTGGAAATCGCCCTCTGGCGCCGTAACGGTTAGAGATAGAGCCAAACGGACAAAATTTTGGCCCATAGGGCTCTACTTCGACGAGTTACGTTTTAGAAAGATGTAAAACAATAAAAAAATAAAGGTAATATTTTGGGTTTTTTGATTTTGACAGGCCAATTTTTAAGCTAGAGGGCTCAAAATCAATACAGTTCTTTCTTTTTATGATACAAAGCTTCACTAAAAATTTCAGTTACCTGGCTCAAACCGTTCTCGAGTTATCGTGATTACAGACAAACAGACAGACACACACAGACACGAAACTTTTTGATCTTCACTGGAGTAATAGGCTTCGCTATCGCTCAGCCAAAAAAGAAATGGAAGCAACAAAGGGAGAACTAGGTTTGCTACCTAAAAGTACACAACTTTCTCTGTCCAAAACTGCTAAAAAGTTGACCAACGCCTCACGCATACCGGATAAACGGCCTGCGAGAAAACACGCGTCGCGAATGTCGTGGACGCATGGCGTGCTCGATAACTTCCGAACGAATGGTCCGACCGAGCTCAAATTTTTTCTGAGTGTGTGGCTATGGCATGAACCTCCAGTTTCGGCCTCGGTCAACTAGAACCTTGTCAAAAAAAATCGTAAAGTTGAAATTTTACGTATATGTTTTGAAACTAGAAGTTTAGTGTGATCAAAAAAATAGTAATAATCATTTGTTTCCAAAGCTGGAGGTTCATGCCATAGCGGCAAGTGTAAAGAACACACAGACACTGGATTTGGCCGATCGGACCATTTGGAGGGTAGATATTGTGCACGCCATGCGTCCACGGCATTCGCGACGCGTGTTTTCTCGCAGGTCGTTTCTTTGGAATGCGTGAGGCGTTGGTCAACTTTTTGGCAGTTTTAGACAGAGAAAGATGTGTACTTTTATGTAGAAAACCTAGTTTTCCCTCTGTTGCTTCCATTTCTTTTTTTTAAAAATCGCAAAAAAAACACGTATATTTAGGCCTGCTACACTAGGATGCCCCCTTAAACTGGCTCCTTCTGCTAAGTGGCCGCCTACACCATCACCTCATGTACTCAAGCACTTGCCCACGTCAAGGGTCGAGTGTTTGGTGCGAGGGGTTGCCAACTGATCTGAGCAGTGTACCGAGGATTATTGTCAGACGAGCGATTAGAGAAGCCTATTACTCCAGTGATAATCAAAACGTTTCGCGTCTTTCTGTCTGTCTCTCTGTCCGTCTGTGTGTGTGTCTGTGTGTCTGTCATCACTCGAAAACGGTTTGATCTAGAAGGCTCAAATTTTTATTGTTACTTTGTATCATAAAAAGCAAGAACTGTTTTGATTTTGAGCCCTCTAGCTCAAAAATCGAAATGTAAAAATAAATCATTTAAAAAGCCCAGAAAAATTCTTGTTGAAAATATTTATTTTACATTTTTCTTATAGGTCACTCGTCAAAGTAGATACCATAGAACAAAATTTCCGTTTGGCCCGTCTTCTAACCGTTTAACCACCAGAGGATGATTTACAGACGGATATGACCTCAAAACATTATCTCAATGTTCTTTCTCGGACAGAGCGACTGAACCTATTTCGGATCAGCCCCTAATTCGGATCAATGAGACCTACACACGCTCCCTCGTTAAAATGTATGAGTTTTCATTTTTTTTCTGAAGAGGTTTGTCGTTACTAGAAAATACAATTCGTTCGCCCAATTGCGGCCCAAGTGGCTGAGTTGAACATAAACATTTATCGTTTAGGTGGGAGAATGTTGTGGTTTGCTCAAATTGACATGACTTGGTATGTACGCATAATTTGGCGTCAACCCGGCGTCAGGACGTTTCACCCAATCCGTTTCACCCAAAACCATTTTGCCCAGTAACATTTGCCCCGAGACATTTCACCCAGTGCACTTCACCCAATGACATTTGACCAAGAAGAACCTTTGACCCAAAGACTTCTATATCACAAAAATATTTAATCCAAAATTGTATAAGGTTTAAATTACACCCAAAAATAAATAATGAGGTATAACAATAACAATACTAGCTATATGTACGCCAGACCACGTCTCGCGTAACAGGCTTCGCGATATCTCACGAAACACTGTTACGCTGCGACGCGCCTGGCGCACATAAAGCTAGGCCTGCGGCGCTGATACCCGAGACGAGTTAAGGAGAGGGTATAGGGGAACAGGATCTTACGGGCCCAAAATTTGACGTACTCGAACCATTTGTCGGGGTCTTCTTACTCTTAAATTAGGGACAAAAAACTGCTGTTCGGTAACGGTTTTCATTAAATCGAATTTTGACAGATTGTTATGTAAAAATCAACGTTTCTAGGGACCCTTAAGCCTTAAAGAGGGTGTGGTTCGACCCGTAACGTGTGGTCTAAGTATTACTCCCTTTACAATTCTGTGACATCAATCCTTTTTTTGGCTGAGCGATAGCGAAGCCTATTACTCCAGTGATGATCAAAAAGTTTCGCGTCTGTTTGTCTGTGTGTGTGTGTGTTTGTTTGTCTGTACGCACGATACCTCGAGAACGAAGTGAGCTAGCAACCTGGGATTTACAGGGTCGTTTTGTATCATAAAAAGAGAGGTCGAGTTCGAAGAAGAGCATTCTAGCTCAAAAATTGGATTTTAAAAAAATCGAAAACCACAGGTCCCCAAAATGATGTTTTTTAAAAATATTTTTTTA
>NW_026267187.1:890393-895052 GCF_000697945.3 Frankliniella occidentalis | reverse complement strand
TACGATACGTGGTCCTGCGTTGTTGAGTGTTGCCTACCCAGCACGGCTCCTCCGTTCGGTACACCCGTACGATACGTGGCACTGCGCTGTTGAGTGTTGCCTACCCAGCACGGCGTTCTCTGCCAGTGCAAAGTGTAATGTTTTTTATCGCTAAATAAAGTAAAATATCAGGTCAGAGTAAATCGAAAAGTGATGCCACAATGTTAAAAACGAGGCGAAGCCAAATCTGCTATCCGTTTTAACCTAGCTCAAGCCGTTTAAGAGTTACCAGAAAAATTTGCTTCGATTTCAATGAAATTAAAATAGCCCTACTAAAATAGAGTGTAGATGTCCTAAATAAAATTTGAGGTCAAAATTCCTAAAACTTCCAGAGTTACAGCATAGTAAACTTGATTCGGAACAGGTGAACCGAACGGAGGCGCCGAGCAACACGCTACACAGTGATAAGGTACACGTTTACCGAACGGGGCCGCCGGCCATGGTAGGCAGGCCCGCCTCACACAGTGTAACGTACACGTTTACCGAACGGGGCCGCCGGCCATGGTAGGCAGGCCCGCCTCACACAGTGTAACGTACACGTTTAGCGAACGGGGCCGCCGGCCATGGTAGGCAGGCCCGCCTCACACAGTGTAACGTACACGTTTAGCGAACGGGGCCGCCGGCCATGGTAGGCAGGCCTGCCTCACACAGTGTAACGTACACATTTACCGACCGGGGCCGCCGGGCAAGGTAGGCAGCCCGCCTGCCACAGTGGTAAGGTACACATTTACCGAACGGGGCCGCCGGGCAAGGTAGGCAGCCCGCCTGCCACAGCGATAAGGTACGCGTGCGTACCTTTACTGCGTTCCTTAACACCCGTACCCCACCATTAAGGTACGGAAGATGGCTCAGTCGTACCATAATGGCCCTCCGTACGGTAATATAAACGGTTAAGGTACGCGCGACGTCATCCGTACCTTAATGTCCCCCCGCGCGTACCTTACCATTTACAGTGCGCCCGCTCCCACCACCACTCTCTGCATCCGCTTTTGTTCTTCTTAGTTCCGGGCATCGCTCCATTGAAATACCCTAATCAATATCGGTGCCCGTTCACAGTCCCATTATCCTGTGACTGCATGGTACGATAGGGATTTGACCAAGAACATCTCATCGAATCGGATAATACTACACACGTCCGGTCCCTTGCCTTCATCTTCAGCACATTATTTTTAAGAGTGACAGAAGTGGCTTGGAAATACCAGGCTGCAGAGGTATTTCCTTCAAGAGGGCCTTCAGAGTGCTCTCCGAGGGCAGGACAATACACTTCTGTAGAAACCGGTAGGCACGGGGACTTCTCGTAAAAATTGCCACGGCAAAGAGTTTGTCATCAAGGCTCCAGGACCTCCCTCTATGTTTTCTTTTAAAATTTCTCAGCTCGGCCTCCGAGCTATTGGTGAATTGAGTTCATGCACAAGATCAACAAAACGTCTTGCGGCCAATTGTGACAAGTTCTTCCCTTTCCTTTGAGCATTTTTAAGTCTAGATTCTAATTTTTTGGCCATGCGATGGTATTCCTGTACTGTTTTCGAAAGTCTCTTCACCTCAGGGGTGGCATTTTTGTAGACCTCCACTCCAGAAATTTGTTTCAGGGTGAGCCTTTCTGGAGGGCGATCCCTCTTTCTTGCCCCCATAGAGAGGATAGAACCTTAACATTCCAATAAATGTTGAACAAAATGTAAATAATTAACACACATTAAAAAAAAAAACAAAGAGAAAAAGAGAAGAAGAACACTCCATGAACTGATAAGGGAAGAAACAAATTAACTGGCAAACAAAACATCAAAACAAATCAGCAGCAGCAAGCATCAAGTTCATTATATACAAAGGGCTCTACTTTGATGAGTTACCCCATAGGAAACCGTACAAAAATATTCTCAAAAATCGTCTCTTTTGGGGCCTGTTGTTTTTGAGTTTTTTTCAATCCAATTTAAAATTCATCTTTGTACTTGATCTGCCTTTTTATGACAAAATTGGATGCATTATATTGTTCTTAATTATATTCCTAATAAAATGTGATTTTTACGGCGAAGTGCTCAGCTTTTGCATATCCACTCCGGGCAATTTTAGGATCAGGCATGTCATTGTAATTTATTTCACAGTAATGTGGGTCCTAATGTCTTTTTCCTGTAGTGGCAAGGGCAAGAATATTATTTTAGTTAAATTTTTACAGGAACTGATGAGGTATGTACTTACTGGAGGTTGATTGCTGAGGCTGAGGTGACAGACTGGGTGCTGTAGCAAACTAGTTAGATTAAGTTGATTATTGAATTGAAGAAGATAGCAATTGGTGTATTATGTAAAGCAGCAGGGTAAAAAAAATAACTATGGAGGTTTTACAATGGTCTTGTGATGAAACTTATGCAGTAGATGAAATGCTTCTTAAAGCATTCTTGAACTTGGTAACAGACGTATTACTAGCTTTGCTGATGTTATACACGGTTTCAATGAAAGTGTAGGAATTTTGATAAAATGTTTGCTGGTCTATTTTTACATATATTTGACCACCCTTACGATCATTTGTCAACCACAATAAGAATGGAAAAATACTTTTTTTTCCTCTGAGCCTCTTGGCGAGGGGCTTTAGCACTACAATATAGTTTTGCATTGGTTCCTTCCTGTAAAACAAAATTATTGAATTAGAAAACTTACTTTTTAGGAAGATTGACAACATTGAAACAAAATTTTCTACTCACAGGTGCAATCTGCACAAGAGAACTTGACACCAATGCATCCACTTGCAGCTTATAAAGTTTGACATGCTCCAGTTACCAATTCTCCATAGTTTTAGGGTTAGCTACTGTTGGGAGTAACTTAGGAAGAATAAGTAGTGCTACTATGTTGTCTGCAAATGAAACAGGAGTAATTAACAGTAACTTTATAGTCTGAGTTTGATATGAAAAAAAAGCAAGCAGTAATACCTTTGTCGGGAGAGTCTTGAAATTCATTAGATAAGCTCTCAACCACAGCAGGCTTTGTTTTAGTAGCATAGTGTACAATATGAGGTGCCCACCTCTTCAAAGTTTATACCAAATCATTTGCCAAAGGATTTTGCATTTGGAACTCTTGGGCTATCTGTGACAAATAAAACATATGGTTATATTTTGATTTGCAATTTTACTGTGGCAACTTCTTATAGAGAATTTTTAAGATTACTAGTACGAAACGTTTTGCTTGCATATATTTAAGTTCATACCATTTTTCCTTCAAAGCTTCCAAGATGGGGGAATTTTTTTAAAATATCCGTGCAGGTTGGCTTGTCCTCTTGAATCCATCTTCTTCTCATAACAAATGTATTCCTTAGAGCCATAGCTATTCTCTGATTGTTTAAAGCTGTTGGGACAAGATTCCTTGTCTCAGAGAGCTGGAAATAAAATTTAAAAATCTTAGTGTATGTTTAAGTGTTTAAGTGAAAGTTTAAATCAGCTTGTTCCTACGCATTCTCATGGTAATGTAAACAACAAAAAGATTTTTTTTAATAATTTGAATTTTGCATTCTAGGGTAAAACACTCACGCGCCTTGAGAGGGTGAGGGACAACACCCTTAAAAACATATTTGTGAATCTAAGGAAGAATGGGAAAAGGTATGCATTTAACTGCATGCACCCAAGATGCATTGCAAAGCCCACGGGGCATTTCGTGCAAAGAATAAGAAGACATTACAAGGATGAACACGGTATAAGTAACCAAGAAACCGTAAGAAAAATGCAAGGGTCGAAAATAAAAACTAGAGTGAAAGTCATTATCTCCCTCGAGACCATTAAGGACTCTTTCAAAGGAAGGCTGGAAAACACGGCCTTTCTGGGAGAATTGAAAATGTTCCTAGATAAAACTCTGATTGGTGAAGTGACAGTAAGTTTACAAAATATCTTTACTTGCTTTAACGGGTAAAATCTCGCCGCAGATATTTACTTACTTATTTTTATTTTTCAGAAAAAGGTTGATTCAGACAGTGAGTCAGAAGATGAAGATGAAGAAGACGAAGATGCCGTCAAAGAAAAGCAGGAGACCGTAAGTCTTTATCATTTATGCTGCCCTGAATCATAACGCTTTTTTCAAATACTGTTTCATTAATTTATTGCTGTCCTCCTTTTTGCAGGCTTCGGACGCCAAGCAGAAACTAAAAGATCTTAGGTGTTCAGCAACTCACAAATGCCTTAAGCTGTTCAAGTCAGCAAAGCTTGCAGTCACGAGAGCCACAAACAAAGAGAGGGTCGTCCAAACTCAAGCTGGCTACTTATCCAAGATCATTAGTTTTGTTGAAAACTGTATAGGCCAGCCCGCCACTGAATTTTCGTGGCTGAAAACGCCTGGAAGCCGTGAAGACTTTCTTAAGACCTTAGAAACAGCCGGCATGCAGGATGATGCCGTAGCAAATTACAAAAAGGTCATGAGAAATATCCACTCGTACATTTTTGGGAAGGACCTCAAATTGAAAGAGTGCTGCTGGGCTGAACACCGTAAGCACCACCTCGTTTTTTAACTTCTTGTCTCGCAAGAAGACATCCTGTTTTCTTATATTTACTAGGTAGATGTACGCCAGACCACGTCTCGCGTAACAGGCTTCGCGATATCTCACGAAACACTGTTACGCTGCGACGCGCCTGGCATACATCTACCTAG
>NW_026267187.1:886447-890343 GCF_000697945.3 Frankliniella occidentalis | reverse complement strand
GTTGACGGGCCGGAGGCCCGTATCTTTGTGTTCATATTTGCGATACCCGACTCGGGTGTCAGCGCCGCAGGCCTAGGTAGGTGTATGCCAGGCGAGTCGCAGCGCAACAGTGTTTCGTGAGATATCGCGAAGCCTGTTACGCGAGACGTGGTCTGGCGTACATCTACCTAGTACTATTTAATAGACCATTTTGTCTTTTTCACGTTGTTTTCGCCAAGAAATGCGCCATACCGTCGAAACGGTACAAGATAGAGCAAAACGGATGAAATTTTCGCCCAGGGGGCTCTACTTTCACGAGTTACCCATTGGGACACCATAAAAAAATATTTGAAAAAAGAAATATTTTGTTACCTGTGGTTATTGATTTTTTAAAAAGTCAATTTTGTAGCCAGAGTGCTCATCTTCGAACTCGATCTGTCTTTTTATGATACAAAACGACCCTGAAAATCCCAGGTCGCTATCTCAATTCTTTCTCGAGTTATCGTGCGTACAGACGGACAAACAAACAGACAAACAGAATGAAACTTTTCCGGTCCGTGGAGTTATGGGCTTCGCTAATCGCTCAGCCAATAAATAGTTTGTGGAGTTACGGAAAAAAATATATAAGAAGGGAACACATCTACAAAAAAAAGGTTAAATCAAATCAAAAAAGTGAAAAATGGATTACAAAAAGAGGGAGGGGGAAATCACAATGAGAACTGGTGGCCTACTTTCATCACCTGGATCCCGATATGAATGGTTGTGCCACTTAATCTCGCCATTTACTTTAAGGGCCCACAAAGCATAGTTTCGAGCTCCCAAACTCAAAAAACCTCCTGAGAGAAAACACGTTGCAAATAATTTATTATATTTTAATATCTCTTGTTGAAACTTTTTCGCTTGATCAGTATTTCCAACTAAGAGATCAAATACGACTTGGTCTGGCCTTCTGAAGACACTGCTTTCGGGAAGCTTAAACTTTCCATAAGTGCAACACTTAAGGCCGGGGTCTTCTCTTGTTCGGGAAAGTTCTGCTTTCCAATACTTTGCGTTGCAATTAGAACACAGCTGTGAACACGACCCAAAATCAACCTCTCTTACCTTAGAAAGGTCTTCACATCCATACAGGGCACCTACTCTGTAAGTTTCTCTGTTATGAGACAACCTACTTGACAAAGGTTTCTTGTTAATGATAAAAGGCAATTTGTCTACATTCCAACACCCCCTTGGACGGCAAGGTGGCGTTAATGATGCATTGCGACCTGAAGGACTGTTTACTTGCGGTGGCTGAGGAACACCTGGATCGTCCACATCTTCTAAATCTTTATTAGGCGGATCAAAAGGATTCAAGCCTACACCGGCAACATCAAAGGCATCACCGTGAACGTCAGAGCTAACAAGTAACTCGTCTTCATTAGAAGAAAAACTATGACCAACAGCAGAAAATTCACTATTAACAACAGAAGACGACTCGACTTCTTCTGAAGAAAAGATATTATCCGGACCAATACCGTTACTGTCATTTGCAAAATTTAACTGGACTTCACCAGAAGAACAAATATCTCTGGGACTATTGAACTCAATGTTCTTAATAGAAAACTCAACTTCATCAGAAGTACTTGAGCCTTCGGAATCAATCTCGTCGTCCATAAGATGGAAACTATACTCTAATTCACTTTCATCATCAGAAAGAAAGGAACCATTGCAAAAACCAGAATCTGAATTACCAGGAAAATTTTCTATTTCCGATAAAAAGTTCTCGAACTGTTAACAAACATTGCAGGGACTTCGGCAAATAACTGGAAATAACTGGAAACAAAATATTACCGGATGTCGTCTTCGTTGTCAACTTCAGGCTCAGGCTCTATGTTTTCAGACAACATCTCTTGTGCCACAACAAATATTTCTTGAATGATGGTTTCCCTTATTTCAAACACCTGCCTCCTTGATCCGCTCTACAGCCGTCCTAGCAGCGATGGCCTCGGGGTCGGGGGCGTGTGCGTGCTCTCCTTCCTTCTCAACTCGCAGTGGCTCCTCCGCGGTCGTTGCGCGTGTCGTACACTCCGGCTTACGGACGCACACCCAGTACACGTGGGCTTTGTTACGGGAGTGTCTGCAGTAAATGTGACCCTTGCTAACTAGCATGTTATTCCCCCTTTTTGACTTTCTATAATGCGGTGCCATGTTGGCGGCTGCCGCCCCTCTCACCCTCTCACCACTCCACTGTTAGGGTCCAACAAAAGGAGAGTTGGGTGTCCTGGCAAGGGAATTAGGGGAAAAGGAACGAAAAGTGTGGCATTTTTGGTTAAATGGTTTAGGGCCTAAAATACTATGGGGTCAAACGGAAATTGGGCTTAATCTTTTTGGATGAAGTGCTATGGGTGAAATGTCTCGGGGCAAATGTCATTGGGAAAAGTGGCTTTTGGTGAAACGGATTGGGCGAAACGTACCTGAGCCCGTCAACCCAGGTATCAATCGTTAGTTAAAGGCCTAGAGAACACGTTTGAAACGTGGATTCGACCTAATTTCGTGTCAGGTTAAAACGCGGGTAGAGGTCATACGTAACAATGTCTTAGGTCGAGCTTTGCGAGCAGCTTCGATTTAATGATGGTTGAAACTGTTGTGGTGCTCAGTATTACTTTGTTTTATCTCAGAATATTTCCTTCCAAGGGTTGCTTCAGGACCTATACTTGATCATCCTGGACTGTCCAGGCTCTCAGTAACAATTGATATGTGGCTTAACAGCCCACCCACCCTTATCGGTCTGGTCAGCTAAACCTCACGCGAGGTGCAAGGAGATCAAGTGAAGTCAAGTGCCCTAAATACGGACACTTTGCTGCTTTCTACAAATGAAGCCCCGAAAACGAAAACGGGTATCCGGAATGTATCTTCCAAAGGGTTCGCTGGATCTAGATTTGAAGAAATATTTCCGATATCTTGAATACTGTTCTCTTTAAAAAAATGCCGAACTTGCGTTATGAGCCGCTACGAACACGGACAATTTGCATACTGCTTTACGAGAATGTGGGGCTCTCAACGGCGGGTGATCGCACAACCATCAGGTTGACAAATGTTAAACTATAGTTTCCTATAGGACTCTTCATTTACAAGATGACGCAAGAAAATTTTGATTATGTCACTTGAGTCAGGTTTGAGAAAGGAATTCCGAAAGTCCCATAAATATGGACTAAGGCTTTTACATGCAGAGGTGACTGCTGTCCGTCTTAAGGCACTTTGAAAGCGATGTGGAACACTGGAACGGCTGAAGGGGTCATTTTGACCCATTTTGGATTTCATTTAAATAAGTATGAAAATTGTTGTTCATCGACCTGGCGCTCTGACTTTTATTGAATTGCCAAGACACGCTTTGATGCAAAAAAAAATTGATTTGGCGGGTAAGGTCCCCTATGATGGCCACTTGAAGAGCACACCCTCTCCTTTTCCTTCACCAAGTCTCAACTATACGTCACAGCCGCACAAAAAAAAATACATGGGTGTAATAGAAGGTTCAAAGAACATGCTGCTGTTCGATATAAACGGAAAATAAAATTCAGTCATAGATAAAAAATATACAAGAATCAGTTGAGTTTGCCCATTGATAGCCACACTAATCCCATTGATGGGCACCCTTAGGGATGTACGCATTGGTAATGTTACCCGTACATTACGGTAAAATACCGGTAAATTACGGTAAATTACACAAACCCCGGTAAAATTGGTATTATTGGTAATTTTCAAAATAAACTTCAATAGGCAAAGCTACCGCAAAAACGCAGATGAATCTGGATGTATTCGACGTACACTGTTGAGTAGTGACCTCTACGATCACGATACCCTAAATAGTCCAAGTGTCTACACTCTCAGACCTGTACTGATAATTTTATCAGTCAAAAACATGAGAATTTTCAGCAATAGGA
>NW_026267187.1:875780-878131 GCF_000697945.3 Frankliniella occidentalis | reverse complement strand
TCTGATTTTTTTTTTTGGGTTTTTTTTTGTTTTTGATTTTTTTGACAGGCCAATTTTCAAGGTAGAGGGCTCAAAATCAATACAGTTCTTGCTTTTTATGATACAAAGCTACACTAAAAATTTCAGGTACCTAGCTCAAACCGTTCTCGAGTTATTGTGCGTACAGACAGACAGACAAACAGACAGACACAAAACTTTTCGATCATCACTGGAGTAATAGGCTTCGCTATCGCTCAGCCAACAAACCCCCGTTTCTTTGCAGTGCCTGAAGGCTTTGACAACGAAAAGGCCATGAGTGTGTTCCTAACCTACGCCGGGCTTAAATTAACACACAAACCCATGGTTGGCGACCTTAATCGAGAAAACAAGAACCTGCTCGACCTGTCAAGGTACACTTTTTCTATAAAACTCTGATTTGCATTGTTCCCTTGAAATATTTCTTCCTACACGAACCAGTTTTTGATCTGTTTATAAAACGAAACACCACAAACCGGGATTCGCTATGTAAAGAGTCAGCCAAGACAATAGTTTCAGCATCACATGCGTCCTCTTTCGTCCCCCTACTCAAATTCTCTCTCTCTTCTCCTTGGAATTTTTATGTGACTTCTAGCTTGTTCTTCTTTTAAAACTAGGTATGAGCCATATTTCGCAGACCATTGGCGCTCCCTCGAAATACTCAACGAAATAGAAAGCATCAAGGGTCATTATAATGATGGCCGTTAACTTAACGAAGTAAAGGATGGGTGGAATTTCGTTGCCCGATTCCTCCACTGTGAAATACTGCATGCTGGAGTGAAGAGGGGCGGGGTCCCTGCAGAAATACTATTGACAGATGTCCTTGAAGCCCAGAAGGGTGAAGACGGCCTTTTTGTCATAACTGTGTCTAACCACAAGACACAAAGCACCCACGGTGCCTCTGTGATTGTGTTCAATGAAGCTCAAATGGAGATGTTGCAGCAATTCGCAATTTTGAGAAGAGACATTGGGGACTCTGAAGGATGGACAAGCGATAAATTCCTGGTCGGGCCCGACGGTGGAGGTGTCTCCAAGCCCTACAAACATATCCACGCGTGGGCAGAGGCCGAAAACATCACGGGCCCAAAACATTCATCCCAAACTGTGAGAAGAACGGTACAAACACACTCACACGAGGACCACGAGGAGGAGGCCTTTCTTGCCGTCTCTAGGCAAGCAGACCACCTGCCTACTACAGCTAAGAAGAGTTATGTCCAGAAGACGAGGTCTGCAGTTGTCAAAGACCACGTACAGACTCAAGTTGTTAAGGGAAACGCGGTACTGCTTAAAGAATTTTCAGAGGGCGAAAAAATGTCCGACCTGTTTCTTACAAAACTGCTTGAACCCCTTTATGACAAAAGAAGAAATTGAGAAGAAGATGAAAACTGAAACTGCACATACGGACCTCATCGAAAGCAGGGACACTTACTAGGAGTTCGTGTACTCGGAAGACCGTATGACGAATGCATCATAGGAAAAATTGCGCTCAAAAATGACCACTTGCACAAAGGTGCGCTTTTTGTTCCGAAGGTTGAAACATTGAAATGAGTACAAAGAAACTCTTTATTCAGTCGATTAGTTATCATTTTTTGATTTTCGATGATCGAGTGACCCGGAAGGCATGGTGTCGTTTTAAAGTGACGTTCGACTCTGAACAGGTTTTAGAGGCATTATCTTTGGGATAAGTGTATTTTTTTACTGGACAAGTTTTATTTCTTACACTTTTCTGCATACAACCAAGCTGAGTTTACCCCATATTTCTCGAAGATTTGCCGTCTGAATCGTTCTCTTTACAAACACCCCTCAAAAATGACCCAAAACCAGCTGTTTTGGGGCCTCATCGGCCACTCGTCTTTATAAATATTGACATTTTTTTGGTAAAATGTGATCATTAATCCAACCCAGACCGGCCTTGAAATTTTCATCCACTTTAAAAACAAAATAAGAAATCATTTCGAGTGACCCGGAAGGCATGTTGTCGTTTATAATTGACATTCAGCAAACCTGAACCGTACATGAAAGAACACCCCACGAGGGCTTAAAATGCTTCTTAGACACTCCCTTGGTTGGCAGAACTCGAATATTCAACTTTGGTCAATTTGGACCGGCACATGCCTTATAGGGTTAACATACTTGTTTGTTGGGAAGGAGTTATCCATTTAGTTTCCGTAATTGACCTAGCAATAGTTTGGCCCTCCACCCCTTGGTTTTAAAGTACATCATACACAGGCATTGGTTCCTATAATTAAATAAAAACAAGCAGGCCCGCCCTTCCGCCAAACGGAGTTGCCAGCTCCACTTCGCTGCGCCGGCAACTCCGTTCGGCAGGGGCCGGG
>NW_026267187.1:873456-875730 GCF_000697945.3 Frankliniella occidentalis | reverse complement strand
TCAATGTTTCTCCTATGCTAAACTGCTAATATTTCGTTATGACGCACCCGAAAACGTCATATTTTCAATGAAAACATTGAATTTGGCCATAAAACCTCAAAAAACGAATTTTACCAATTTTACCGTTTTTTACCGTAATTTACGGTATTTTACGTAAATTACCGCTAAATTTTAATTTTACCGTAAAAATACATCCCTAGGCACCCTGATGCCAATTGATGGCCACCCTCAAAATTACTGGGATTGGCGTTACTGACAATGAGTCGTGGCAGACCAGCTGTGTCACGTAATGGCTCGAACAGCAGTTACTTGGGCGTCCTTCTCTGCACCCCAGTGAGCTCTTTATGCCACACGTGCAGTCGAAAGCACGCTGAAGATAGTATTTCAATGGAGCGCTGCCCAGAACTAACAAGGGAACCCCGCCAAGTGTAAATTCCCGATTTTCATTCTACTTTGGGAAATTGTTGGTCTAAATATGTCATCGAAGAACACATCAAAGATTTTTGCTTAAATTCATATTTAGGGGTCATTTTGGGTATTTGTTCAAAAAGCTGCTATTTCAATTATTTTTTATAACCTTAAAGAAAGCTTCCTAAACGGTAACTCGTCAAATTGCGGCCCTTTGGGCGAAAATTTCGTCCGTTTTGCTCTATCTGAAGCCGTTTAGGCGCTACCGCCACGTTTAGGAGGGGAAATGTACGGGAATCACTAGGGCTTAAGAGCAACGGTTGTAAATAGCAGTCGCACAAAAATTGTTTTAAAACAAAAGTTGTAGAAAAATGTAAGCTCTTTAACTTTTGTTTTATAACATTTTTTGTGGGAGTGCTTTTTACAACCGCTTCTCTTAAGCCCTAGTGATTCCCGTACATTTCCCCTCCTAAACGTGGCGGTAGCGCCTAAACGGCTTCAGATAGAGCAAAACGGACGAAATTTTCGCCCAAAGGGCCGCAATTTGACGAGTTACCCCATAGGAAGCACTCGTAAAAGGTATAAAAAATAATTGAAATAGCAGCTTTTTGAACAAATACCCAAAATGACCCCTAAATATGAATTTAAGCAAAAATCTTTGATGTGTTCTTCGATGACATATTTAGACCAACAATTTCCCAAAGTAGAATGAAAATCGGGAATTTACACTTGGCGGGGTTCCCTTGTAAGAATAACAAAAGCGGATACAGAGAGCGGTGGTGGGTGGCGGTGGCGGTTAGGCTCCCCTTCACCCACCGCTCCTCCGCTGAGCGGTGGGTGAAGGGGAGCCTCCCCGCACCGTAAATGGTAAGGTACGCGCGCGTCCGGAATTAAGGATGGGCAGTCAACTGTACGGTTCGGTAAGGTACGGGTTTACCGTACAGGTTTGCTAAGGTACGGGCGTGCGGGCTTGGCGGGCGCTCCCCCCACCACGCTCTCCCCACCACATTGCGCTGAGTGTTGCCTACCCAGCACGGCGCCCCCGTTCGGTTCGCCTTTACGATACGTGGTCCTGCGTTGTTGAGTGTTGCCTACCCAGCACGGCTCCTCCGTTCGGTACACCCGTACGATACGTGGCCCTGCGCTGTTGAGTGTTGCCTACCCAGCACGGCTCCTCCGTTCGGTACACCCGTACGATACGTGGCACTGCGCTGTAGAGATGAGCGAACATGTTCGCAGTCGAACGAACTCGAACGAACAGCGAACTGTTCGTGTTCGTTCGTCCTTGAACACAGGGTGTTCGAATCCGAACTGTTCGTGGACTGACCGAACAATTGTTCGTCGTCGAACAAAACTGTCCTGGTCGACTTTCCTCTTATTTTCCATAAACGTGAAGTAATTTGAAGACGCGAGAAGCGCGCAGGAGGCCAGGAGGGTAACACTAGAGGAATGAAGGCCTGCTCTCTAATTGGTCCAGCGCTGGTGCTCCTACCCATCCCCACCCGAGGGGTCGCCGACTCACATAATACCGGGTACACGGACCTTATAGTGTGAGTTTTAGGTTTGCTTGGGTTGGGTATACCTAAGGAGCCTCTGAGGCTTTTTAGGTGCGCCCGGAGTCATCGGGTTTTTCCTTTTCCAGGAAAACCCGGCCAGCCAGCCACTAGCGTTAATCCCTCAATCGGCGCAATGGCACGTACGCACTGTCCTGGCCACACCACTTGCTGCCCCTCCCCCTTCTCCCCTCTGTCACCCTGTATAGTACCTTATAATACCCTAAATTACTAGCTGTAGTCCCATATAATATCCTGTCATAGCCTATAGTATTTCTAATACCTATAATATTTAGTGCTGGGTACAAGGCTC
>NW_026267187.1:864667-872986 GCF_000697945.3 Frankliniella occidentalis | reverse complement strand
TAAAGCTTCTTCTCCAGGGCGCCCTTCTCTCATGCTTGGACATGACAAAAGACTGTAACGGGGCAACACCGTGACTACACCCCATTCTTCTGCTTTGCTTACAAAAAATTAACCCAAGCAGTTTCTAGATTGTATATTGTTTGTCAAACAGTCCTAAAACTTGACTTTCTGCTATTGTTTTCAATATAGCTACCTCTAGCTCCTACACGGTTAAAGATACGGCAAATCGGAATATGTTGTTTTGGGGGGGTACTCCCTCTGACATTTTACGATTGGACGCCTCCTTGTACGTCTTTATGTGCAACGTGGTCATTTTCGCCGTATTTTCGTCGAAAAAAGCACTCTAGCGCCCAAACTGTGCAAGATTGAGTCAAACGGACAAAATTTTCGTCCATAGAGGTCTATTTTCATGAGTAACCCCTGAGAAGACTCTAAAAAAAAAAAAAAATTGTTTCTACTTTTTGGACCAACCCCTATTGCTTTGTTACCCCCTTTTACCCCCTTAGGGGTGGTTGCCAGGATTTGCACCAGGCGTTTGTTGTCCAGGAGTGACCCCTAAGATACCCTGAAATTTGTAGACCTCTATCTCATCTCCTTCCTCTTACACGGACGACGGACAGACACGAGAGCGGTTGCATAAGCCCGCTTTAATGCTTTTTTAAAAGCAGAAGGGTGGGCTAACAAGAGCTAGGTAACAGACCAAAAAATAGACACATATTGCACCACTATATGCTTTTTTCTTACCACCGAATTAATATCAAGAGTCCGTTTATTGGATTTAGTTGCTGCACTCTCCACTTCCACTTCAACGTCAAGAACTAAGGATTTGCTTAGGCAAGGCTTCGTGTGGAAATTGTTTACGAATGAAGCCGTGCTTGTGATTGGATTTACAATATTTCCATCGGCATCCACGTAGCGCACTACCACTGTGCCAGCCTCCTGAGGAAAGAGAGAAAATGATTAAGAAAAATGAGGTATAAAATGCATGTCAACAACATAACAAAACATATACTTACTGCTGATTCTACATTACTGGTACTGCTTTCATCAATGCCATTGCAAGACCTGACAAGTTTCATCAGTTCTTTTCTTTGCTTATAAAGAATACGGGGGAAGCTTTTAATCAAATCATCCGAAGTGAAGTCCAAGAAATCAGCCCCATCGATTTCTTGAGCTGGAGTTAGACAGACAAAACAAAATTTAATATTGTCAGAGTAACAAAAAAAAAACTCAAGGATGGAAGGCAACAAGGTTCCCTAACCCACAACAGATAGTCAGAAAACAGCATGCTTCAAGCTTAAATATTTTCTCCTTGATGAATGGTCATGCCATCGTGAGATAGGCAAATGAATAGGTAAATCATGCAGATCAATAACGCGGTGTGGAGCATTTTCTCTGAATGAACACCTCGAGCGTAGAGTGCGCCGTGTGGACACCACGTAGACGAGCCTTTCTTTTGTCAACTCTGTTTGAAAGGTGTGTAAATTTAGTTTAGCTAAGTAGTTTAGTTCAAAAGCATGGCCCAAACCTGCAGCATCTGTCAATTCCACACTACTTCAACAACTGAGTATGTCAGACACTTTGAAAGGAATCACAGAGTGCCTGTGAAGTGTACCTTTGCTTGTGGGTTTGGGTCATGCTCTCTCAGATTCTCAGCTCTGCAGCGTTACAAATTCCATTTTGATGACCATCTTCAGTCTATAAATTCAGATAATTTAGTTCATGTTTGTGATTTATGCTCTTATACCGCTAAATGTGCAAGTACTCTGAAAAATCACAAGTTTCGGAAACATAAAAATATGGAGAAGACACGGGACATATAAAACGGCTTTTGGCTGTCTGAATAGTAGTCAGAGCATAGAAGCTGCCCTTTCTTGTAAAAATTCTATGGTATACCACTTGCGGTACTTACAAAGAACAAACAAGGTAGGAACTACATAGCAAAAATCGTTCTGCTGCTAAAAAAAAAAAACAAGTTTAATAAGAGTCACAACTATGGTTTGGTCTGTGACCTACCACATGCTCCTGAGGTTGAAGAGTCCACAGTTTCCGAAAACAAATGGGAACTTTTTGTCTCTATGTACAAATCGGGCGAATTCAATCAGAAAACCCTCTCGAAGCTGATGAATGAATCCTACTTTGCAATTAGAATTGATATGAATAATGAACTATTTATTGAAGCTCTATTAAAAATGTGGCCATTCATAGGAAATGTAATAATATTTGTTCTGATATTCTTAATCTTTTAAAAAAGATTCTAGTTCAAACGCCCTGTTTATACCCTATATTTATATTTTTTCCAGCGTAAAGTTTTAATGGATCATTTTAAAAGACTGTGTGATAAACCACAGCCGGACTTGACCTTTCTTGGTAATTGGGTTGAATTTTTTCAATACCTATCACATCAAACACGGAGAGGGAATAGTAAAGCGGTTCCCATGGAGCTGGCTAAGACAATCAAGGCGTGGGACAAGAAAGATGGAACGGCTATGATCTTGTGCATCTTGTGCATCATGAAGCATCTTGGTATCCCAGAGGAAGAAATTTTCCTTAAGTTTGAAGTAAGTGAGGCACTTGTTACATTTTTCTTATTTGTGCAAACACTTAAGTTTATAACTTGATACCATAATGGCATTTTACTTCCAGGAGACAACATCATTTGACGAAGTTTTAAATCCTCTCACCATTTTATTTCAGTATCATTAGAAATAATATGGCTCTAGAGAAATCTGGTCAATGTAAGAGAATTATAAATCTCATTCTGACTTTGAACGGCTTATCCTACAATATGGCTCTAATATTGATCGGTCTTTTGCAAGTATATTGCTATTGAAAAAATTAGTTGTGAGTGTAATAAGCCTTTAAAGATGCTTTTTTATAAGGTAAAATGACTTCTAGTCGTTTTACGACTGAACACCATTATTTTGTGTTCCAATGAAAAATTTGTAAAACCGCAATTTGCTAAAAGTTATCAAATTCTTGGTACAATCCTACATTTGGATTCTTCTTGCAAAATTAAAAAATTAAAAAGGAAATGTCTTATGCTCAGAGCCGATCAGAGTCGAAATGGCAAAGTTAATAGAACCCAAAGGGGTAAAAGTGTGCCTAAACGACCAAAATGTCAATTTGGAGGGAAATAACTCCAAATTGAACGTTCGAAGGGTGCGTTTTGTTCGACTCGGCGAGGTACGGCCCTGGCGTAGCTCGGCCCTGCCGTCAGAATTGACCTCCGACGCACCGTTTGGCCGCCAGAGGCGATTTAACACTTTATTAAAAATTTGAACATAACTCTGCCATTTCGATTCCGATCAACTTTGGGCATAAAACATTTTCATTTTCTTTTGTCAAGATGAACCTGAAACAATAGTTACCTTCGCACATTTCTCCCAAATCACTCCCCCCGCCCCCTCCAGCTTACGTAAGTAAACACGTCAACCATTCCAAATATCACTTTCGTTCCTTCTCATCGGACACTCGTGAAACTTCGCAGGCTAAGTTCCGCAACTCTAAAACTAAAACACTCGGTTTCACTATCTGACATTTTAATCACTGCTGAGAAGGTATTAAAGTCTTCAGGTGAACGCAGAAGCCACTTGCGCCCCCCCTCCCCTCGATTGCCGTGATACCAACCTACTACCACCAAACTACGAATTCAAATTAAACGATCGCTTATTTCAAACATCTTCTATCAAACTTCTAAACTAAACTCGATACGACCGGATTTATACTGATGCTTCGTGCGCAGTTTGAAGTCAATTGAAGTTGCCGTCTTTGAGAAACGTGTGTGATTACAGATAGACAGACAGACACACAACCAAAGAGTTCCCTGCACCTCATGACAGCAAAGGCTTCGCTAACGCTCAGCCAATAATTGAGAAGGATGAGGGGAATTCAAATGAAAAACAAACTATATACAGGAGCAATTTTAAGAATGGGATGATGCGAAGAGCTGGCTCACTGCATACAAAAAGACGACTTCGACTGATTGGATATGTGGGGAGAATTATCAATGTGAAAAGTAAGAACACCATTACACAATTTTACTTTTTTAGCCCGCCCTTCTGCTTTTAAAAAAGCATAAAAGCAGGCTCATGCAACCGCTCTCGTGTCCGTCCGTCCGTCTGTCTGTCTGTCCGTCGTCCGTGTAAGAGGAAGGAGATGAGATAGAGGTCTGCAAATTTCAGGGTATCTTAGGGGTCACTCCTGGACAACGAAACGCCTAGTGCAAATCCTGGCAACCAACCCTAAGGGGGTGAAAGGGGGTAACAGAGAAATAGGGGTTGGTCAAAATCAAATTTGTTTAAGGTCCCCTAAGGGGTAAATTCTGAAACTAGAACCCTTAGGCCTAATATTTCGTCCGTTTGCCTCTATCTTGCACCGTTAGGGCGCTAGAGAGGTTTTTACGACGAAAATACGGTGAAAATGACCACGTTGCACATGAAGACGTACAAGGAGGCGTCTAATCGTAAAATGTCAGAGGAAGTACTCCCCCAAAAAACAGCACAGTCTGAGTCCGAAAGTACCCTCCGATTTGCCGTATCTTTAACCGTTTACGAGCTAGAGGTAGATATATTGAAAACAATTGCAAAAAGTCAAGTTTAAAGACTGTTTGACAAACAGTAATATACAATCTGCGCGTGATCGTTTTTTTTTAATTCTTAAGCAAAGCAAAAGGGTGGGGTGTAGTCACGGTGTTGGCCCGTTACAGTCTTTTGTCATGTCCAAGGAGCAAATTTCTAGGGCCGCAGGCCGCCCACCGGACTTGTTAGTTTGCTCAAATATGCAAAGTAATTTACCGGTCACGTTCTTTATTTGATTATGCAATTCGGTAAATCGCGAGACTGAAAAGGTCGGGCCGAAGGCCCGACCATCGCCGCCGGCAGGCCAAGCAGGCCCGGCCCCTGCCGAACGGAGTTGCCGGCGCAGCGAAGTGGAGCTGACAACTCCGCTTGGCGGAAGGGCGGGCCTGCTTGTTAATGTGTGAGCTTTTAGCAATGTCATATTGTACAAAGCATTGCAAACACTTATTGCAAAAGTCCTCATATGGTTGCAGCGTACACCTGTAACAAAAAAATATCATAGTATTGCATGTATGATGGAATGTTTTAACATTAATCTGATTTGTTTTGATTATTGTCACGGACTTGACTATCATGAATTTTGGAAATGCCAGCTTAGTAAAAAGAACAAGCTCTCTCTGTCTAAGCGCAACCTTGAGTGCAAAGTAGAGATCCATATCAAAATAAAAAAGGTCAACAAATCAACGAAGAGAAATGATCCCAAATATTTAAAGAGAGACATTCCTTTAAAAGGTGTAATTATTATTAAGGGACAATACAACCATCCGATAGAGAATCATGAATCTTTGCAATACCTTCGAGTGACTGAAGACACAAAAAAAATATTTTATGGGTACTTTAATGATAACATGGGGGCTAGTGAAGCTAAAAGGTTGCATGAAGACACTCTCAGAATGAGAGAAGACTGGCCGATAGTACAACCAAACACATCTTTAAACCCAAGTGTTCGACAGGTCACTTACCTACATGAGCCCAATGGTGCCGAAGTCGAAGCGAAGCCATTGGATTGGACCTCTATTAGCCCTTTTGAGCAACACTAGTCTTTTGCTGGGAAGACTATTGCCACAGCGAGACGGGCGAGATCGAGGCGTAGGTCGAGAGGGCCTCGCAGTCGTGTATGAGGGATTCGGAGGAACTGTGCAGGGACATTCATATTATGATAAACGTTTTACCAATACAAGTACACGTAACATAGCAAACCGATGTCAAGGCTGGTCACGGTTTAGCAGCAGCAGAACATAATCAACGGCCAGAGTTCTTCCGAATCCCCCATACACGACTGCGAGACCCTCTCGACCTACGCGTCGATCTCGCCCGTCTAACCGTGCCAAACCGCTTGCGCGTAAGCTGCGCCTCGCGAGGTTCGCTCTTGTGGCGGGTCGCGGTTGCGACACTTGGCGCTTGCGGGCGTTCGCTCTTGCGGCGTTCGCGCTTGCGCCGGGTCGCGCTTGCGGCATTCGCGCTTACGACGGGTCGCGCTTGTGACAGTTCGCTCTTGTGCACGTCACCGACGCGAAACTTGGATGGACGGACGGACACGAGAGCGGTTGCATAAGCCCGCTTTAATGCTTTTTTAAGAGCAGAAGGGCGGGCTAAAAAAAAAAAATGGGAAGCGAGAGTTGCGTTGTTTAGCCAAACTCTTACTTAAACTGAACAATTCTTTGCCGTCGAGTGGGTAATTGGCTGAGCCTTAAAGCAATAAGAAATAAAGAATCTGAATAAAAATAAGAGGCGAAGCCTTAACAATCGAGTCGAGTAGCCCCCAGGAATTTGGGAGATCGGTAGATCACGGCCCAACTTATGGGGATCCAACCTTCCCAATCGTAAAGTTTATAGGGTTATTGTGAGTCAAAGATGTGTTGTTCTGATGAGAGGACAAAAAAAATTGCTGCGAAACTAATTATGGAGCAATTATTACCGTTGGAAAGATAACTGAGGTCAAGGTTAAAATGAGCGCTTGCTTCTAAAACGCCTTATGTTGCAGTCTGTGCGTTGGCAAGCCTGCGCATGAGAACAACATGATAGAACTGAGGTATATTTCGTACGCGCGAGGAGCGGCTCCAGCGGCGCCAGTGGCGTCGAGTAAATGGGCAAAATGGGTACAAAAAAAAAAAAACTAAGGAGGAGAGAAGTTGAAAACTACTTCTCCATGATAGGTAATTTCCAACATAACAAAATCACAAAACAACGGAAACGCACATGCTTCCGCGACCAGGGATCAGCCTCTTTGTCTATAACAATGCCTAGTACACCCACTTTTTTTTCGTGACCTGCGGAGTGCCCTGGTCCGCCTGGGACGTAGGCAACCAAGCGAATGTCGCGCGCACATCTGTGAAACGGGTTGCGTACCGCCCGCCTGCCATCCATGCCGCCTGCTCGAGCGCACACACCTTCCCCTCCCTTCCACATCACTCCCCCCTCCTCCCCGGCGGCCCGGCCAGCCAGCAGCCAGCCAAACATCCCGTCGGCTGTGTCGTCCAGGCCAGGAAGGCGTCTCTACCTCCCAAGCCTCCGCGCCTCGAGAACCTGGGTCAACTTACTAGGCATTGTTATAGACAAAGAGGCTGATCCCTGGTCGCGGAAGCGATGTGCGTTTCCGTTGTTTTGTGATTTTGTTATGTTGGCAATTAATTATCATGGGGAAGTAATTTTCAACTTCTTTCCTCCTTAGTTTTTTTTTGTACCCATTTCGCCCATTTACTCGACGCCGCTCCTCGCGCGTACGAAATATACCTCAGTTCTGCCATGTCGTTCTCTGCGCAAGCTTGCCAACGCACAGACTGCAACGTAAGGCGTTTTAGAAACAAGCGCTCATTGTAACTTTGACTTCAGTTATCTTTCCACCGGTAATAATTGCTCGAGAATTAGTTTCGCAGCAATTTTTGTTGTACTCTCATCAGAACTACATATCTCTGACTCACATCAACCCTATAAACTTTACGATTGGGAAGGTTGGATCCGCATAAGTTGGGCCGTGATCTCCCAAACTCCTGGGGGCTACTCCACTCGATTGTAAGGCTTCGCCTCTTATTCTTATTCAGATTCTTTATTTTTATTGCTTGGCGGCTCAGCCAATTAATCAAGTGAATTAATTTTTATTTTTCTCACATGGTGTATGATGAAGCGTGGTCCCTACCGACAGTATGAATTTAGGGACTTTTGAGCTTCTGTTTCCAGAGCGTCACTGCACCGGTTGACTCACCCAAAGCGGAAGCCTACAAAGAAAAGGTACTTTATTTTAAGTGATTTACGTAGTGTTAACTCCACTTTAAAGTTTATGTGCTTTTTAAGCCATCGAAGGCCTCCCCTCCAGCCACTGGCATTTCTTTTCTCCAGCTTATTCATGTGTAAAGTGTGTCATGTTTTGTATCTTCCTTAACCTCGAATTGTTCTTTGTTTAGGTGTCACCAAGAAATCGACCAAGAACCAGATCCAGATCACCAAGCAACCTCAGAACTTCCTCCACAACAAAAACAGAAAAGGTGATTAATTGTAATTGATTTGCATAGTGTTTACTCTCAAACAGAGTGTTGTTCTGAGTTGTCTTACAAGCCTTTGTTTTAAACATTTTCATATCTTTTCTCTAAATTATTAACCTACAAAGCTTGCCATATTAACCTCCATTTGCTTCCTTTTATAGTGGGTGGGCTTAGATATTGTTAATGGCAAATCAAACGCACGCGATGCCCGTTGGACCACCGATAGTTATCATGTTTACGAACATTTTGGCCCGAAGTAA
>NW_026267187.1:855686-857452 GCF_000697945.3 Frankliniella occidentalis | reverse complement strand
CTGCGGCTCGATGCTAGCGGCTACGAGGCTTCCTATGTTGTGCTTGCCGCTGGCAACCAGGGACCTGCATAGGGCGACCACTTCTCGGGCACCTCGCTCTGAGAGTATGGGAAAAGTGCAGCTTAGAGGTCTTTTGAGGCCTGAGGCCTGAGCATGCATGACCTCGCCCGCCCGACGCGCCCTCCCCGCCCTTCCCGTGACCCGCCCTATGGTGTTGGGTAGGTGGTGGCGCACAGAGCATCCAAGGATGGCCGGTCGGCAGCTCTGTGTCCCAGCCAGAAATCAAAGTTGAATCGACGGCGAATCGACTTTCATTTCTGGCTGGGGTGTGAACCACCAGGAACGCGCTAGGCGGCTTGTTCGCAGAGCCGACCTATCGCGTCCAGGGTGGTGGCTGTTGACGCAAAGCCGGAGCCACGGTGGAGCAGCGGTGGCCGAAGCCCAGCAGCACAGCCCTCCCCCCCCCCCCCTCTTCTCCTTTTCCCAGGGAGAGACCGTTTTCAGATTTTTTCAGTTGTGTGATTCGAAGATCCTGCTAACAGACGTCTAGAAGGAAGGGCCGCAGCCGCCAGGAACATCCTGTTGTCTAGAACTGTATCGCAACAACCTGCCTGCCCCGACAGACTGACGACTGACAGCTTGTGGTGGGGCTGTCATGACACGTTCACTGATCGTTCGAACCGGCGCGCCTAACGGTGTGGAGTGGTTGACGCCCAGCGCTGCCACCATTGCGACGTTAGGTGTATCAGCTGACTCTGGATCTGGCATCACTGGCGCCATCAGCTGTAGAAGCGCTCTGTCTCTATTCTGCCTGGAATCTGGAAGGTTTGCTGTTGGTTGAAAGCCACTACTCGATCACTGCTGCTGCTGCTTGGGTGTTGCTTAGGTTCCACACTCCCTCTCTGGAACTTGTTATCTGAGTTCCGCGTGAAATGGCTGGAAGTAATGGTTAGTATCCTTTTATTCTTGCATTTAAACGTGACTTATTGGATTGATTGGCCCCGCTAACCAGGGCTCGATGGCTTCACCGGATTTACCGGCGGCGGTACCGTTGTCTGGTTCTTTCTAATTTCAAAATTATTCCCCAGGATCTGCAGGTGATGAGTGGGAGTTGAACCTCCACATATTAGGCCCCGGTAAGTATATTATTCCTTCCTAAACTAAGTTTAGTGATAACTCTGACTTTCAGTGTTAGTAAACATTATATTGTCTCATTCCTAACCTCATTTTCAATTTGCCACCTACATTATAATTTGTATATGTAACGTATTTTAATTTTATAAACAAACTACTCCTTTTGAAAGGTTAGTTGCAAACCTAATATAGATTTGCTGAAGTAAGTTGATTCATCTCATGTTCTAATTCTACTTATTGTTTCAGAGACTATGGCGGCTAGAAGTATTATTTTTGGACTGGCTGATGCTATGCAGCAGCCAGAGCAACAGCCTAACCCACAGCAAACAGTTACTCCTATTTGTAAGTTTTGTGGGGATTTGTAAAGACTATTGTCCTCCCTTCAGGGTTGTTAAAGTTACAGCAACGCAGAAACGAAGTTACTGTAACGCGTTACTCGTAACTGTAACGATAACGCGTTACATTTTCATTTGGGCTGTATCGGTAACGCGTTATCGTTACCCTTGTCAGTAACGAGCCGTAACTTCGATACATTTTACTCGTTACATGGGATATATTTGACGGATACACTTAATTCGTTGATGATGATGCGAAGGGAGTTAAAGTTTAAGCGCTCTGCAGCAATCGTGCAA
>NW_026267187.1:853088-855447 GCF_000697945.3 Frankliniella occidentalis | reverse complement strand
TGTCGGCGCGCACTGACCCGCTCAAGATCGTTCCGGAGCTCCTCTTATTCGCATCTAGGTCAGGATGCTGAATAGTAAGGCGTGCTCCATAGAAGGGAAAATCATTCGGAGACGGCCGGTTAGAAGGGAAAATTTATTCGAAAACGGGCAGCTAACAGCCACTTATCGGAACGTCCAACGCAATATTTATAGTTAAAAAGAAGGGAAAATTCATTAGAGGACGGGCAGCCACAATCTTCCTACATTCTATTGGTACCACTGTTAACCCGCGCCTGCGCCCCTCTGAACTGCCCATTGTTGTTGGCAACCGAGCCCGCCGTCCGCCCGAGTGCCTCACCGGTACGTAGGCTCGCACGTGACAGCACTCGGCCCCCTTTCTGGGTAGGACCACGCCAAGCAGAGAGCATTTTTGGAGATGTGTGAAAACTGTGATCTCAGCAACGGTAGAGAAAGAAAGCCTGATATTATGAATCAGGCGTAGTCTTTGATGCAGGAGCAATGATTTAAAAACCCTAGCCGGAGCGATCAACGTCAGGACTGCCCATAAACGTAAGTTATTCTGCCGTCTTCAAAGTGCATCTGAAGGTTAGCGGTGACGCATATTTATTTAATTTTGAGGAAAACCAGACTCGAGCGCCAATATATAAATACTGTTCAGGATTCTACTGAAAAATACCTTTTCGATGGTATACTTGATTGACTCCAGAGCGAGGAGTCACTGAAGTTAACAATTACCCAAATTTCTGACGATTTTAAAGAACAAGATGAGGGAAGAACAAGGTCAAACCATCGCCCTCGTGAAGAAAACGCTAGGTAATAAGTTACCGAGTCCTAAATTTCAACGCGAATCCACGCGCAATGCTTGCCATAGAGGTACAGTAGGAACATTGATGTCACTGAAGAATAAGTACCTTTCTTTCGCTCCAGTTCCGTTCGCACTAGTTGGAGTATCTCCGAATTCCTGCGGATTCGATCTCTCAGCTCTTCTGGGATGAGCTCAATCTCCTCCTCGCAGCGCCGAATATCATCCTGCGGGCATCACCGTGGTTCAAAAGCGCAGGTCGCTGCAAGGCGCTGCGCTCGGCGGGAAGAGCTATACAGGGTCGCCCACAGACCCGTCCCTTTACTTGCTTCTGCCTAAACTGTGCCGGATGCAGGCGTGCTACCGGGTTGCAGACTCGCACGGGGCTACAAGGCGCCGTGGTGAGCGACGGTAGGCAAGCCCGTCCGCACGCCTGCATGTGGTACAGTATCAGCAAAATAAAGGAAGGGGTCTGTGGAACACCCTGTATTCCCTGCATGTGTGCCACAACTTTGGTTGTTCTCCAACAATAATTCTAAACACGCCATGTTTACCCCAGTAAATCAATATTTCTGCGGTCGGCGTCGCAAGCTGAAAAAACTCAGGAATACGGATCTGAAGAAAAGAAGCAACAACTCACTATCAGGTATCTGGCCATGGCCTCCAGTTTCTTGGTACCGTCAAAGTGTCATATTCCGGACAAATTTGACCGTTTTTCATCAATATTTCTAAAACCGGTAGGGTTATGAAAAATTCCAGCGGATTCTAGAAACTAGGCGCCAAGATACATATTTTCCATCTGGAGAGGAAATTTTCTTTGCGCCAGTTCACCTGCACAAGCCTCTGAAACCCCGTCTGGATTTAAACCCGAAGCCGGGGCAAATCCGAACAGTCCCTATTTTTGCTATTAAATGGCACTAGAACTGGTCGATATGCCAATACTGCACTGCAGCTACGTGCCAGTACACACCAACTTAACCCGTAACTGCGGAACTAGAGTGATATTGAAATTTTCGAGGCAAAACTGGTCCATTTCAGAAGTTAAGCAACTTCTGCAAAAGTCAGTGCTATTTTAGTAGAAGGGCATTGGTTTCGCAAAATACGCCATAAGAATGTGTACAACAATCTTTACCACACAGGACTTTGTCAAAATTGAAAATTTAGTGCATTTTTACCTAAGATTTGTAAGTGAGAGATCGAGTGAAATACCGTACAATCAATACTACCCGCAAAAGTACGCAGGATATTAAAAATTTTCGACTCCAGCGTAGTGACGTTAAAGCTGTATCTAGTGACCGTGGCCAGCATTGGTGCTATGCGGCACACGCATTAAAAGTACCGCTTCACAGCGTGTGTACTGGTCGGGTCCTATTATTAAAATTGCACTGCTCTGGGCGGCTCTAAAATATGAAACTACTAATTATTTAAATCTCCAGAGCCTCGCGGAAAAGTATCTATCTAACTTATGAACCTACATTGTGTAATTTGCTGTAAAAATGCAAAAAAGTAGTGTCCGGATTTACCCTGCTGGTCCGGAATTAGACACTTTGACGGTAC
>NW_026267187.1:844502-848343 GCF_000697945.3 Frankliniella occidentalis | reverse complement strand
AAAGTTTAAGCGCTCTGCAGCAATCGTGCAATGTTTTTCCGTGAACACCACGGAGCAGAAGGGGGGGGGGTCAGGTCTTAAATTATGACTTCTCATCATAGCTGGGCGCGGCGCTTAGGGCCGCTGGACTGTGGCGCGGGACTGGGAGAGGGAGGAGGGGATGTTACGACTCCCCGCACGCACTTGCTCGCTGGCCGAGGAAGTGCGGTATGGTGACAAGGAGACCGCTTCGTATCAGCGCCAGCCTCTGGCCCAGACATATGCGTCAGCCGTAGGTCAGCAGTCCTTTTGCTTTCCTTACCGCCACCGGCGTGTTGCCTGGTGGAGTGGTGGAGGCAGGCTAGGCGGAAGGCTAGGCGGAAGGGTAAGAGGGTAAGGGCAGGAACAGCAGGTGACAGCTTCCTTCGGTCACATTTGATTCAGTCAGTCACTGCAGTGCGTCGCCTCCGTTTCGCTCCGCCGAACAAGTCGAGGGGGAAATGACTAGGGGACACAGCGTACGAGTTATCTCAACGTATTTCGGTTATTTCGCGGTATTTGGGTGGTATTTCGCGACTATTTCGCCATTATTTCGCATTTATTTTGCGGGAGGTGTAAGACTTATTTCGCATGTAATTTCCCCCTTGTCTAGAACGTTAAAAAGTGTTGTTCTCTTTGCTAAAATTCATTGTACACAACAATACGAAGAATATTTCTTAAAGAAATTAGGCTTTAGTTAACATGCTTTTTTTTTTACCTATAAAATACCCCTTATTATACATTAACACCTTACTGTTTCGTTCTAGAAATTTTTTTAGAATATTAATTTCATGTATCGAGTAACGAAGTAACGACGTTACCAGTAACGTTTCAATTCTCAGTTACAATTCTAAATTCTAACAATTCTAAGTAAAACAGTTACAATTCTCCGAAGGCTGTAACGGTATCGGTAACGCGTTACCGAGGGTAGAGTAACGAGGTAACGGTATCGCGATACATTTTCAAAGTAACGTTAACAACCCTGCCTCCCTTCATAGCTAGGTTTCGACACTTTTTAGGGATCTAACTACACCCAAATCTTTATAAGTGTTTTGATGTGGCAATTTAATCGTACTTTTTGTTCATGTATGATATTTTCCAAATTCTTTTCATATCCCTTAAGTTTTCTTGACTTCTGATATTATTACAACATTAAATTGTCTGAATTGGTGTTTTACAGTAGCCAGACGAGGGAGGGGAAGGCCAAGGAGGGAGCCGTTGCCAACCCAACCTGGCCAAGCTAGTCCTGCTACAATGTCAAGCGCACTGCAAGACCTTCACCAACTGCAGCATCAAATTCGACAGCAAGTCCAGCAACAAATCCGAGAGCAGCTGCAGCAACTGCAACCTGCTCAAGCTCAACCTGCTCAAGCTCAACCTGTTCAGCAGCCGATACTGCCTGTAACTGGCATAAAGTGTGGCAATTGCCTCCTCATTACAGCTGATACGTTAATTAATTCATGCTGTCATTTTATCTGTAGCGGCTGCAAGCCAAACTTGTCAATCTGCCCTACTTGCCACAGGCCATTTCTGGTGGGACCTACCCAGAAATTTTGTTGATTGTTTAGAAACTAGCTAAACTGGAAGTTAATAAATTGCTTTCATTGAAATAAGTTATGTATGTTACCTTGCTAATTAAACTTTTGAGTTATTTTTAAACTTACTATCCTGGTTTTACTTTCAACTCTGCTTCTATATCCCCTGTCACCCTGTTTGACTAAAATCGGATATGCAAAAGCAAGACAGTCTAGGTCTGAGTGGTGGTCAAGAGTTCATACTCATTCGGACGTCAGAATGGACGTGTCCGGACAGAGGTCGTACAGGGAGGTCGGAAATAGGACAGATCGTGTAGCATGAATGGTTTACCGAAATCAGACACGCATTATTATTGTAAATCGCAGGTAGCTTAAGACGCGATTCGGACGTATAAGTCAGACGTGTAGAACATATATTGGACTGGAAATCGCCAGAATTGTCCATTTTTGACGCACACAGAGAAGGGCCGCACTGTTAAAAATATTTAATTACATTTTCACAACATGTTGTGAAGCTATTTTCATTAGATTTTCGTAATGATATTTAATAACTTTTTCATTACGTATCGTTAAATTTCATCACATTCTAATGAAGTTTCACAATACGTAATGAAAAAGTTATGAAATATCATTACGATAACCTAATGAAAATAGCTTCACAACATGTAATGAAAATGTAATGAAATATTTTTAACGGTGCGGTTGCTCAAATCAGTGAGCAGACCCTGACCAACGTCAACTTTTGAACTGGGTAAGTGCGTTTCCCGCTTCGCGCCGGACGCGCCATCTGGTGTGCTCTGTGTTGAACTGTTCTGAACAAGGGCTGTACCGCCCGAAACTTGCGCTAGTAGTACCACCGGCTTCTGACGGCGAAGGTGGACATTTGACTCGTCGTCGTCTCTGAACTGTGTTGCATTGCAGTGAGTGCTTTTAGAGCAACGTTGACTCGGCGGGCGCAGTCTGAAGCGAAGGCTCTAAGTAGGGTGTCGCATGACCTCATGCTTCTGAAAAAGGTGAGCAGTAAATTAAATACTTTAAATCCAAAGGCCATTCGGTCCGACAGTTGAGTTCTTTTCGTGTCCTTCCTCCCTCCCCCCGTCGCGTCTATCCCACGTCTATCAGACGATCATGCCTACTACCTGTTGTTTTCGATAGTCAATTATTTCTTATCTGAAATCCGCCCCCCCCCTCCACTGCTTTCTTAACTCTTATCCAACACTTTTTGAACCTAAGGGCAGGAGCTAGTGCTTTCTTTTGTTCGGTGCTAACTTCATTCACATACTACCGTCTTTCTTACAGAATCCTCTGCCTGGCATCATCATCCCTGATGATTTGGAAAACTTGTTTGAGTTTGGAGCCCACGTATGTGGGCCTGAAGATTCCGCCTATGCAACTGGATTGTTTGGGGTTCACATTAAAATTACGAGCAGTTTCCCATTCAAAGCTCCTACCGTAAGCTGGATTCCATAGTGTTTATTGGATTCTCTCTAGTTGACAAGCATGTTCAAAATATAGTCTGGGTTGCCTCATGTCAGAAATATTTTGTCAAGGAAATCAGGGGGGAAGTGCCTGGGGAAAGTATGGGGACCTTTCATGTGAAGTAAACTCTGAGGCCACCCTGTTTATATGGATGGTTTTCAAATTCTGTTTCTAAAACATTATTTATGTGCCAGGTTTAGTTCACTTCACCAATTTTCCACCCAAACGTCATGGAGGGTGGCACCATATGTGTAGATCTGCTAGATGACGAATGGTAAAGTAAACAGAAACCCCATACAATGTTTTTAAAAAGTTTGCATCAAAACTGAGCATAAAAATAACATTTTGAAAGATGCTCACTTACTGACCCAGTGTTAGCTGATTCTGTGTTACAGAAATTAATTTTTATTCTTTCGTTGTTTCAGGTATCCAAACACTACAATTGAAAATGTGCTGAAGGCTTTACAGGGTTTGATGAGGGAACCAAACCCTGACTCCCCTCACTGTTAAAAATGTTTGAAATTTCATTACGCAATAAACATTAATTTTAATAAATTTGTCATGAAATTTAATGACACTCTTTATTTAAGAACAATGTTATTGGCTGAGCGATTAGCGAAGCCCATTACTCCACTGACCGGAAAAGTTTCATTCTGTTTGTCTGTCTGTTTGTCTGTCTGTTTGTCTGTCTGTCTGTCTGTCCGCACGATAACTCGAAAAAGAATTGAGATAGCGACCTGGGATTTTCAGGGTCGTTTTGTATCATAAAAAGACAGATCGAGTTCGAAGATGAGCATTCTAGCTCAAAA
>NW_026267187.1:843782-844452 GCF_000697945.3 Frankliniella occidentalis | reverse complement strand
GACAGACAGACAGACGAACACAGAGGCGATGGCATAAGCCCGCTTATATACCTTTTAAGCAAAACAGAGAAAGAAAGAAGTAGAATCCTGAACAGTATTTATATATATTGGCGCTCGAGTCTGGTTTTCCTCAAAATTAAATAAATATGTGTCGCCGCTAACCTTCAGATGCACTTTGAAGACGGCGGAATAACTTACGTTTACTTCTAGTCCTGACGTTGATCGCTCCGGCTAGGGTTTTTAAATCATTGCTCCTGCATCAAAGACTACGCCTGATTCACAATATCAGGCTTTCTTTCTCTACCGTTGCTGAGATCACAGTTTTCACACTTCTCCAGAAATGCCTTCTGCTTGGCGTGGTCCTACCCAGAAAGGGGGCCGAGTGCTGTCACGTGCGAGCCTACGTACCGGTGAGGCACTCGGGCGGACGGCGGGCTCGGTTGCCAACAACAATGGGCAGTTCAGAGGGGCGCAGGCGCGGGTTAACAGTGGTACCAATGGAATGTAGGAAGATTGTGGCTGCCCGTCCTCCAATGAATTTACCCTTCTTTTTAGCCCGCTCTTTTGCTTAAAAGCTATATAAGCGGGCTTATGCCATCGCCTCTGTGTCTGTCTGTCTGTCTGTCTGTCTGTCCGTCCGTCTGTCCGTTCCCCAAGAAGGACGTGAGCT
>NW_026267187.1:836020-841680 GCF_000697945.3 Frankliniella occidentalis | reverse complement strand
AACGTAAAAAAACACTTTATTTCAAAAAATTGTATACACACTCCTATTACCCCGTCTCGGGTGTCAGCGCCGCAGGCCTAGCTATATGTGCGCCAGGCGCGTCGCAGCGTAACAGTGTTTCGTGAGATATCGCGAAGCCTGTTACGCGAGACGTGGTCTGGCGTACATATAGCTAGTTAAATTTTCATCACGTGTTTATTAAACAGTTAGGAAACTCCCTCCAGCCAGCGGTGGCATAAGACCACGTTACAGCTCAACCACTCTCAGGTAATCCTCGTGGCCGAGTGGTCAAAGGCGAGGGTATACCAACCCAAGGGTCCCGGGTACAACTCCCGGAAGGTACGGTAAATTTCTATGGTTACAGCCTGTAAAATCCGTTAGTTGGTTGAGGAGTTGATTACATAAGGGTTAGAGCGAAACAAATTTCTTTTAGAAAGCTGTCAATTTTTTAATGACATGTGTTATGAAATTTCATTACTCAATTGTAATGAAAATTTAATAACATTGTAATGAAATTGCAATGAAAATAGCTTCATATAAATGTTATTACTAGCTATATGTACGCCAGACCACGTCTCGCGTAACAGGCTTCGCGATATCTCACGAAACACTGTAACGCTTCGACGCACCTGGCGCACATATAGCTAGGCCTGCGGCGCTGACACCCGAGACGGGTTAATAGGAGTGTATATACAATTTTTCGAAATAAAGTGTTTTTTTCCGATTTAATAGACCATTTGGTCATTTTCACCTCATTTTTGTCAAGAAATGCCCTCTAGCACCCAAACGGTACAAGATAGAGCAAAACGGACGAAATTTTCGCCCTAAGGGCTCTACTTTGACGAGTTACCCCTAAGGAACCCTTAAAAAAATAGTTGATAAAAATACATTTTGGGACCTGTAGTTTTTGATTTTTTTAAAAGTCAATTTTTGAGCTACAATGCTCATCTTCGAACTCGATCTGTCTTTTTATGATACAAAACGACCCTGAAATTCCCAGATCGATATCTCAATTCCTTCTCGAGTTATCGTGCGGACAGACAGACAAACAGACAGACAGACAGACAGACAAACAGAATGAAACTTTTCCGGTCAGTGGAGTAATGGGCTTCGCTAATCGCTTAGCCAAAAATGTAATGGTTTTTTTTAACATTGAGCTCTTAATGGGACTGCTGCCAGAATCATGAAAGAGCCTGAGCTCTACCGAAAAATTGTTCAAACATGGACTTTCCATCTGGCTGGAGGTATGTATACTTCATGTTATTCCATGAAAAATTTTAATTTACCAGAGGTACATATCTGGTCATTCACTTCAGTACCTCACACTGATGTGTTTAACTGGCTATGCACATTCAAGTGCTCAGAACCATGTTGCAGTAAGAAGTGTTCAACACCTGGGTTAGCCATGCCCTTTTGGACACTTTTAAGTGTCAAAGTATGCAACATAGTGTTGAGCACTTTGCACTTGCATGTGCACGTCAGTGGACACTTTATTTATCAGTGCAACTCCCATGCACATAATTTTGAACATGCATTTATTTGAAGGTCTAGTCAAGTACTCAAATTTCCTAACGTCGTAGATGTATTCCTTTTGAAGTCTTTGAGATGGTGCATTAGTTCTGGAGCTTCCTTATTCTTTGTAAAAGTCTTGCACTTACAAATTCAAATTTTACTTTTCCAGGATCTATGTCTGTTCCTGAATTCAGTCAGGAAGTTGAAGATAGAATGAATATCGCGAATGCGCAATCTACTTATTTGGATGTCATCTCTGAACTTACAAACAGTCTTTGGAGTGACACCACCAATGCCCGTTTCATCCGCTGACTTTTTAAAAATTTTCTTAACTTCATTTTAGCTCTTTGTGACTTAGTTTGTTTCATTGAATTATTAACATTATCTAGTTGGTGCAAAATTTGTATGCAGTTGAGAGACTTTGCAGCTCCTGCAGGTTACATGGTTGTAACTTAAGACTAACAATTTGCTTTGTTTATTGCTTCCAATATATTTTCATTTTCAAATATATTTGACCATGGTAAGAAAATATATAGATTTTGATTCAGCATCCACCCCCACACCACAAAGCACTCTGTACATGGGAAACTTTATGATTCACATTTTGTTTATTCATATTTTTGAATTAGAATAGACAAATGAATTGTTGTTTAAAGTCATTACAAACAAAACTTTGAGTAGATCTCCTTAAAGTACATTGCTCATTTTAAAAGAAGTATGTATTAATTATAATATAATCAATGATTAATTGAATACCATCCTCAATTATTTTTGCAGGTGGCATCTACATCAAAACAATCAGCTTGGCCAGTGTTATTGGTAGTTAATGAGCTACCTATGTACCTGAGAATGAAACATGTTTTGATGGCAAGCATCTGGCTTGGAGAAAAGAAACCAAAAATGAGAGGATATTTAAAACCTTTTTTTGGTGGAGTGCAATTTCTTATCTGAAAATGGAATTCGTTTTAAAGTGACCAACACACCTACAACATTTCCGGTTAAAGCACTGATGTGTGTTAGTGATTCTGTTGCTCGACCTCTCCTGCGAAATTCAAATCAGTTTAATGGTAGGTTAATAATGAACTTTCTGTTTTCTTCAGAATACCCAATATCGTATCAATAGCCTCCACTAAAATATATTCCTTGTTTTTATTAGGTAGGTGTGGTTGCGGGTTATGCTATCACCCTGGCAATCGTATGATTAGAGGCCGTGGTCATGCAAGATCCTACTCTTTTTGTGAGAGAGAATATCCAGAGAGAACCCATCAAGAAACAATGGATTTGGCAAGAGGAGCAGAGCAAACGGGTGTAGTTCGCTGGGGAATTAAAGGAGTGTCAGTTTTGGCTCGTATTAATGGGTTTGATGTCGTGAGATCCATAGATCTTGACTTTTTTCATGCTTTGGTCAATTGTTCAAAACGATTTGCTTCCTTGTGGTTCAGTTCACGTTATGGAGGCAATCCTTTTAATGTTGGTCACAGGCTCGCTGTTATTGACAGACGCTTACTTGCCATCACCATAACAGATGATGTTTCTCGTGCTCCCAGGTCTCTCCTGGAAAGGTCTGATTATAGAAGGCATGAGTGGGCTCGAACACATTCCCCTGAGGGGTGCCCAACTGTGGTAATCAGGTGTACACAGATTTGGTGATCACTGGTAATCCCAGGTAATCCCCACACTTGTGAGGGTCCTTTTAAAATCCAAATCTGTTGATTTAGACAAGAATTTTTGTGCACATTTTGCCTAAATGCCAACGCACAAGTTTAAATGGCATCTTTGCATCCCTCCCATGGACAAAATCATGATTTGGCCAATCATAGAATGCAAATTTATAACTTGCATGATAAAGAATCAAGAACTACCAATGAGTTGCACAAAAATGCATCTCTCTCAGAGGCCGTTTCGATTTAGAATGCAGGTGGATCATACCTAGTATACATAGGTAATCTTTGGTAATCTTTACAATCTGGAAATCCGGTGTGCACATTTTTATGGAGTTAGGCACCCCTCGCATCCTTCCAACTTCCAGTGAAACAGTAATTCTAGAAGTCTGTGTACAAATAAATTTATTTTCAACAAAGCAGTAACGATAAAAATATATTTCACAATTATACAACATAAAGTATAAGTACAATTTAACACGCGACACATGACATCCAAAAGTAATAAGTAAAATCAAAAAGTTGCTCCTAAAAGTCATTCAGGACTGCCATCACAGTAGTTAAACAATGCAAATTTTAGGAGGGATTTGGTTTTTCAACTTTAACATTCCAATGGTAAATGGCAGCTTGTATTTCAAACAGTAATTAAATTACCCGGGCGGAAAGATCACGAGTTAGTAATGCACTTGTGAAAGCAACCATGACTGAGTGTCAACTCCATTATGTTTCTAGGTGTAATGTGGTTCAACCAAAGTTGATGAGCACCTCTAGTTACACTGGCTGACTGCGGAATACTTATAGTTAAAGTGTAATTTCGCACTTGCAGATCAGTTGCACTTCATCTGCAGAAATGTGTAGTTTAAGTGCACATTTCTGTAGTTAAACTGCACAAAATTTATAGATAAACTATGAAGATTTGGGACAGGCGGCTTTCAAACTGTAGTTTGACTGCCGTCACCACTGCAATCAGTGACCTCAGCTGATACTTCAATGATATCCTATAGTCTAATCTAATATTTCATCTACAGTTTAAACACAGTGAACAAATTTCTTGTCAAAAGGATTTTTGTCTTTCTCTCTCCTTTCTTCGTGCCTATCTCTGTTCGTAATCGTAATTGCCCGTTATTTTACCTTGACTTACCTTACCGAATGACGATTTTGGAACTGAAGCTGACGGGAGTTGAACCTTGGACCTCGACGCTGCGAGTCCTTTACACTGACCACCAACCTACTGCGACACCGTACCTCCTTGATGTACCAGCTTGATGTCGTGCGAAAGGGCCCCAGCCCGTCGGTCTCTCTAGTCAAACTACAGTTGAACTGCATTTTCACTATGGATCAGCTAAGTGCCCTAGTTTGCTCTGTGGAGAGAGTGTCCTCTGACATATGCAGTTTACGACTACAGTTGCTTATGTGTGAAAAGTATCTAATGACACAGTCTACGTTTTCAGATCGACACTTGAAACCTACAATCACGGAGTTCATAGAGTCTCCGTATAAACCCGTAGTTCCAGGCAGCTCCGTACAGACACGCAGTTCAGCGGGTCACCGTATAACGTCGTAAGTGCTTGAAAGTCACTTCTGAGATATAGCGCTTCAAAGTTTTGGATTTACATTGAGCCTTATGGGCGGATGGATTTTTAGACCAGAATTACTTTTGAACTAATTGACATATCGCCATGCGGTTTTCGCTGATCGATAGCCCCTGCTTTCTTCTATCCGACGCACTTCATAACTTGAAATTTTCAAAAAAGATAGTTACGACGCTATACGGCGGCCGGCTGAACTCCGTGTTTGTACCGAGCCCCCAGGAACTGCGTGTTTATACGGAGCGTCCACGAACTCCGTGTGTATAGGTTACGAGTGTCGAGATTACACATACATTAACGACCATTGATAAACCATTGTCAAAATGAAGTCTCAACTGGCAACTGTAGTCCGTAACTACTAACGTGTGTACAGGTCTGCAAACAAAACTAGTATGGAGTGTCTGCATTTCAGAAAAGCACTCAATAATGGAAATAATTTGGATTCTCAGAGTGGCGATGAACTACGAAATAACTGCGTTTTTGTGAGTGCAGTTCGACCTCTGAAGTTTAGACTATACTTTAACTTGTGATCCTTCCGCCCAGGTATTCTTACTGAAATTAGTTTTTATCAGCCCAGCAGTATTTTTAGCAGATGATACTTCCAGTATCACTGCTTGTACAACACCTACTTAAACTAATATTAAGCAAATATTAAGCATTTTTAACCACATATTAAGCTTTTAGAAGGAGAGAGGGAGGGATAGGGGGATCGGTGGTCCCAAAAAAGTGGTTCGTCTCCGCCCACCTGTTGCACTACCTAGTGTCAGCAAAATTATTTGCTGTGTCGGCAAAATTATTTGCTGTATCAGCAAAATTATTTTCCTGTACCGACAAAAATATTTGCTCAGTCAGCAAAATCGTTTGCTTTGCCACCAAAAGTATTTGCTATGTCAGCAAA
>NW_026267187.1:829184-835575 GCF_000697945.3 Frankliniella occidentalis | reverse complement strand
ACGTAAGACGTTACGTAAGACGTAACGTAAGACGTAACGTAAGACGTAACGTAAGACTTAACGTAAGACGTAACGTAAGACGTAACGTAAGACGTACGTAGACGTTACGTAGAAATTTCTACGAACAAAATTTTTGCATTTAGAGTGTACATTATTTTCTGACTTATTGCCTGTGGTACGTAATATCATCAGCTGCACCAGATGTCAGATTCGGGATAGTAGTAAAACGTGCTGTTAGCTGACTGTTAGTTCCCAAAACTATGAAGTTTAGCTAACAAAACTATTGACTTAGCTAGCCCATGCAATAATGTTCGCTAAGCCGCTGCCAGGGAAATAATCGTTGCCATAGCTAATGTTTCGCTGCAACAACAAAATTATTTTTTTCCGTGTATTGAATCTAGTTTTGTCCCCTTTTAGCGAACCGCTTTTTGCTTTGTTATGGTTCCCCTGACCACTATGTTTTGCTAAGCTCTGCCACTCTGGGCAAGGCCTACGTATGGCATTGTAACCTACTTTAAAGCACACTAACTGAAAATTAAAGCTATATCATCTGCTCCCACGTTAGCGCAAGCTTAGGTTATTTTTCTATTTTGTTGCAAACTGGCTTCAGCCAGGGTTCGAGAGGGGAAGCCAATAGAGGGTAGGGGAGGAGGATTGCTCCATAATAAAAAGGGAAGTCTCGTTCTCCGAGAGATAAGTGTGATTTGACAAGCAGTTCGTGAGTGTTGAGAGAATCTTTTGGCGCCAATAGTAGTGAAAGTGACCGGATCGGATAGGAATTGTTTAGTGCTGTGCTTTTAAGTTTGCAGTATTAATATAAATTTATATTGTATATTGCAAGTGTTGTCTGGTCTACTGCACCATGCGGAAGTCAAGTAGTTCTAATCGTCGTAGTGGTGGAAATGGCCCTTCTCCTCATGCTGCCCAAGGTAGCTCTGGTTCTCATAATCAGATTTATGGGTTCTACGACGGTTCACATAATTTTTTTCACACAATGTCCTTTTGCCGAAAAACATTTGACATAACCCCTTTAACACAATTTTTAAAACATAAATACTGTTACACATAAGTTTACTTTTCACATATAGTACTGTTTTGCATACATTTCTTTTTACATTTTCCCCTGTGTGTGAACTCATTTATTCTGGCAGTCCCCATCGAATGTTTTGTGTCTTCGGCCCGCTCTTCTGCTTTGAAAAAGATCTCGAGTGGGCTTATACAATAGGCCTGGTGTCTGAATGTCGAACTTGGTATTGTGGCTTATGGGTCACACGTGGGCACGGAAACGCCTTGTGCAAATCCTGGCCAACTATTTTAAGTGGGTGAAATGAGTTACCGGGTGTAACTGTGAATGCGCAGCAGTGTTGCGGGTTTGACAACCCAATCCGCCCGTAAAGCACCATGGACCCTGCAGCTCTGGCAGGTATAATCCCTCAACAACTTCATTTTTCTTAAATCTAAATTAGGTGGTAGAAACGTATGCAAAACGACGCTTCAGACGAAACTGAAATTGTGTCAAAGTGCCGTCTAGACAAAACGGAAATTATGCGAGAAAAATTGTGTGAACTGGATTGTGTGAAATGGCATAAGGTAAAAAACCATTGTGTCAAAAAAATTATGTGAACCGTCGTGTTACCGATTTATGCTTTGTTGAGTGGTTGTCCGGGACCTACGAGGGCACCTTCACCGAAAACGACAAGCTCGAGTGGATAAGGGGCTATGATGGTGATGAAGAGCTCGATGAGTCGTACGTCATTGAGTGGCGTGTGCCACCCATGCCAGCGAAGGGTGATTGGACCGTCTACGACGGCAAGATTCACTTTGTTAGCGGTATGTTGTTCAATCCAACCATTTGGTACCTGTAAACAGCTAAATAAGAATCAAATGGGCCTTCTTTACCAGTGAAGAGCTTGTTCACTATTTTTATTTAGTCACTTCCACTGTCCTAATCTAAGCAATGTGTCATGTTTATTTCATTGTCTGTCATTTCTAATTACAGATGATCTTGCGTTCCTCAAGAATAGACGTGAGGAACTTGAAGAATGTCGCAATGCTGGCAATAAATCTCCACAAAATGTCAATGTATCTTCCCCCGGTAAGCAGTCTCCTCTCTCATATGATGTCTATTTTAGTTTTGGATGCCTGATTATTCATTTCGTTTCTTTGTAGATTGGAAGAATCTTGTTGACGATGCTGTGAAGAAGGCTCTGGCTGCCCATAGTACACCCAAGACATCGCGTTCAACCACCAGCCGCACACCATGTGAACCTGAGAAGGTATTTATTTTTGATTGTAGATGTCATATTATAAACTAAATGACTGTTTCATAATTATGTTAATTTTTTGATTCTTTATCGATTTTAGGTTGTTGTTGGGAAGTCTTTAGTGCTGACTAAAGTGACGCATACACTTGCAAGGAATGCCCCATCTCCCGGGCGTTTGAAAGGCTTACTCCTGAGACAAAGTTTCTCAAGACGTCGCCTAATTCGGTCCACATATGCTGGACAACAGAGGACCAGGAAAGTTGCTGACAAGTCAGTGACAATCCAGTGAAATACCAAAAAATGGCAGACAGTCACAGTAAGTAGTTTTGTATTCAATTTGAATTTATATTTTTGATTATTTTGTTCCTTTCTCCTCATTAAATTTTACTAATTGTTTTCCATTTCTTGAAGGTTTTGTACTTGAGCGATTCCCACACATATCGCAATCAAACTTCGGAGCAACTGTGAATTCGTTTCTTGGTGAAAGACCAAATCGCAAACGTGACATAGAGGTAAGTGTCTTCATCTCGTATGAATACTTGAATATATAATACAATATTTTTTGGTTCTTTTACAGTATGCTCAAGAAAGTGAGTCTGATGTCAGTGATGGAGAGGAACATTGAATGTTTTGAGTGAGGAAATGACCTTCTTACTATGACTTGATTTTTATTAAATTAACATGAAGTATTTAAATTTGTTCTATTCATTGTTCACAACCTGTCTCAAACATTACACAAGGGGACTTCGGCTACAAAACAAATCTTCCTGTCTTGTCTAATAACCTAATAGCTGTTGAGCTGCACAAATAGAGGCCCGCACAACACCACAAAATACCAAACTGACACTTCTCAAACAGTAAAACACACAGTCCACAATTTCAAAATGGCATGGTTTTCCTTAAACAAAACATTAAGATTTAAATTCAGTAGTTTGTTAAGGAAATATAACCTCATTTGGTTTTACTCACCGAAGTTTCAGCATACATTCGTTGTTTAGATTGGCTTAGCGAGTCCCATAATTGAGCGTCAGAAACCTTTTCTCCCCTCGAACTCTGTGACACAATGGCTGCATAACCAAGGAAACGTATTAAGTTGATTTAGAAATTAAAACACAACACATATGCTAGCCATGCAATTAAATAAACTGCAAGAAATAAGATCCTTAATCAGGTAAGGGACACGGTTTAGTTCCTGAGCATAAATAATTAAATTAAAAAAAATTTAAACAATGATTTGGATTGAAGATGGTATTTAATACCTTGGCGTTCAAGGTTCCAAAACGAATTGTAAAATAGTAAGTCAGCACCAACCTTTAGCCCATTTCGAACAACCATGTGTGAAAAGTCGATGTTCACGACAGGTAACAGACTCCGAAAGCTGCACGAAGAAGTTCTTGTCAGCATGAACACAAAAATCCGAGTGAATAAATATGCAAGTTAAGTTTTTAATTCTCAAATGTTATAAGAAATGTACGATCATTTCACAGAAAGCAGAGGTTAATAGGAGCCGAACAAAAGAGAAAAGTAAATAAACAAGATGGCGGTGGTGACGGCTCCAACACGAGCAGTTACAGGAAGGCTGAGCTCTACAGCTGTTGCTCCGTCTGCTAGAGCTAATTGTTTCTCTGTCAACTCAAATGTGTACCTAGTACACATTAAATAAAGTGTACATGGCATGTATGCTTTGAATAATGTGTACATGCGAATGTACACATTTATAAATGTGTACATAGGCATGTACACATTAAAAGATGTGTACATGTGCATGTACACATTAATAAATGTGTACATGGGCATGTACACATTTATAAATGTGTACATAGCCATGTACTGTACACATTAATTAAAGCATACATGCCATGTACACTTGCTTTAATGTGTATCATGTACACATTTGAATTGACAGAGTATACCTTGTGCCTTGTGCGTTGTGTAAGTTGAAAAGGTTTGCATCACTTGGTGACAACAGCATGTTTCATCTGAAGCGTTAAGTAATCTAATTGCATTCTTCGAATTCTTATCAGATGGAGACGACAAATTCCGAATACAAAATTATTACAATTTGTCACAGTACAAAAATATTTATTAACCAATGTTTATTTGCTTCCAGGCTCAATCAAAACAAACAGACCTAGTTTGTACAAGTAACAATACGCTGATTATGCAATGTTACTGGGTGGAATTTATAGAAGATGACGGAAATGTTACTGGTGCTTGTTTTTTTAAGTTACATTTTAACTAAAGAAAGGAAGACTGTATATACTATGGAGCATGACTAGAGGACAATAAAAATGCTTTCAAACAGAACTTATAAGTGTGTTATTGATGGAGGGAGCAGTACATTTTGTTATATTTTTATGTAAGTCTTTGAAGAGAGGTGCAAATAGGAGTTTGCAAAATTTTATTCCTGCAAAAGGCAGTCCTGTTAAACTACACACCATACTGTATCTAAGCTAGTCTTGTGCCTTCTTTTTAACCAAAGTAATTTTGACACTTAAAATTCAGTCTTCCCATAGAAAAAGATACATTGTTTTTGTTAGTAAAACTTCAAGAAACATTAGAATTTTACAACTAGAAGACTGCACTCAACTAATAGTGCAAACTGTCTACAACTGTCTAGGCTGCTGACATCCCAGCTGACAGGAAAGTGTCAGTAAAACTGGAAGAAAACTATAGTTGTCTCAAATAACTTGTAGTTTTACTGCAGTTTACACTACAGAAACAAATAAGTTAATTGTAGTTATGCTGAAGAATTTTGCATTTTAAATGAAGTCATGACTAGAATTTTCTTGAAGAAAGACTTGATATTTTCATATGTTAAACTCAAAATTGAAGTTCAATTAAAAGCAACACATCCGATGCAGTTAAAACTGTAAATCCTTCCACCCGGGTCAATTTTTCAGCCACGGAAACTTAAGTAAAAATTCACTCCGTCTCTCCCCATAGTCGAACAGCAGCTCCTGCCCGGGCTCGATGTCGCGCAGCGCCTCGAACACAATGATTGGCCCCGGCAGCGCTCGGGGGATGACGTTTGGAGTGGAGCGGCTGTGGTTAACAAGGCGCCCAAGGTCGCCAGTTTCAGCGGAAGCATCGATACTGCATACAGACAGAGTCGCCGTGATTTAGTCCGGTTGTAAATGCCTACAGAGCTGCGTAATGAAATGTCAGTTTCGAAGTGATGATTCAGAGCAGGTTGGTGAAATTACAAAAGGATTCATTAAGTTGTACAGCTCTGTAAACTCTGGTATAATAGAAAATCGAGAAGAATATTAATTAATATAAAGATAAATGGGATGACAATTTTTTTTGATTTTAGTCTAGCATATTTTTCTCATTCGTATCGACCTGAAAGGCCTTTGCCTTTAGCTAGTAAAGCTATTAAGAAGAAGAGCGGCCGAAAAATGAACACATGGCGAGCGACTCAACAGTTGTCGGAGTAGGGGGCAGTGCAGGTACATCGGGGAGACGCTGTTCTTATCCGACCATACATAGTTCGGAATGGAAATTTAAGAAATTTAATGGGTATTTGGCATGTGAAAGAAAAGTTTTAGTTACCCGATCAATGCGCCATCTGGTGGCAAAAAGTGGAAATGCGCTTGTCGTGAAATGTCAAAACAATTGTGAATTTTCAGCCCAAACATGAAATTTCTTTACAATTCTAAAAATTCAGTTGATTAAAGGTTTGAAATTTAAAAACATTTTTAACAGTGGACTTTGTAACTTTTTCAGTGGTCGAGCTTATCTTGTTCGCAGCACAGCTTTTACTATTTTGTGATTTCTATAAGGCATGGAACTAACGTTTCAGCAAACACTGTATTACCTACTACTTACAGGCAGCTTTTGAGAACTGTACGGCTAACTTTCTCTTCCGTTACAAGTCGACGCGCCCTAACGAAAGAGTCCGATCTGCTTTGCTGCTGAACTAAAAGAGTTCGATCTGCTTTGCAGCGAAACCAAAAGAGTCCGATCTGCTTTGCTGCCAAACCAAAAGAGTTCGATCTGCTTTTCGGCGATGGAACGTCAGGCATCTTTGGAGGGCTATAACTCCTCGGATATTTTGAATTTACGCAAAATAAAAAGACTTGCTTGTTACCCTGTCCTTTACGAATGTGTACACCCTAAAATAT
>NW_026267187.1:818699-825379 GCF_000697945.3 Frankliniella occidentalis | reverse complement strand
ATTGGGTCAAAATTTGAGAACACATTTTGCCCATTTTCGGTAACTTAGAAGTGCAATGTCGAAAAACGCTCTCGTCACGCGATAGCCGCATCTCATAAGAGTAAGTGACGATTTTTGTCATTGTCCCAGGTCCATCCGTTCGATCCAAATCGTGCACGCCACTACGAGGTGCAACCGTCCACTTCGAGGCCAAGAGGACGGGTTCACGGAGGTGTGCTCAGTATGTGCATACGCCAAATTGTAGCCCAATTCATTCTTTTGAAAAGGGTCTCTCGTTTATCACGGACGATTCGTGGTTTTTTTTAAAAATAAAGTACCTTCTTAACTCTTGTCGACCCTCGTATTTCACAGGTCTGCCCCCTTAAGTGGTACAAAACTCGCATTTTCCTTTGCAAACCAAATTTTATGATCTAGCATACTCTTTTAGCTGCAGATTGCACCTAGTGTCCAATTGGCTAAGACAATCCAGTTATCTTGTAGAGCCATTCAATTGAATTTGCTACCCTCGGGGCAGTTTGATCCGTCTTGCAACTGACTAATTTTATGATAGATAGTTCCCCTTGTGCGTCTTTCGATAGTCGGGAAGAAGAAGGAAGGAATCCAGACCGGAACCAGTATGAAAAATCGGACGGAACGTAGCACCCGCGTCGCGGCGGCCATGTTGGATGAGTTTCAAAGTCTCTGCAGTCGTTGTGACCGGTTCTGATTAGTGAGAGCGCATTACATGCTAAATATTTGTTGACATTGTTAAATTATAGCCTTAAATAGAAAATAATGCCGTATTTATGGGATTCAAACCGTTTTCGGGCGCGCGCCGTAAGATCGAACTGTCACAAGCGCGAATGCCGCAAGCGCGACCCGGCGCAAGCGCGAACGCGGCAAGGGCGAACGACCGCAAGCGCGAAGTGTCGGAAGCGCGACCCTTCACAAGAGCCAACCTCGCGAGGCGCACCTTACGCGCAAGCGGCTTGCCACGGCTAGACGGGCGAGATCGACGCGTAGGTCGAGAGGGTCTCGCAGTCGTGTCGTGTATGAGGGATTCGGAAGAACTTTGCAGGCTTCTTACTAACATACAATTTTCCTATAACAGCATCAGAGTGCCCATCCTTCTCATCTACCTCCTGACAAAAGTGGCTGGGCAAGTGTTACGCATTTTGATGCAAAGTTGGCGAATCTTGGCAGTACGTGCTACCTTAATATTACATTGCAGGTGAGCTTGTCCTTTCTTTTATTTAACTTTCTGCTGGTAAGTTTATGATTCAGGTGAAGTATAAATGCTCCTTGCAATGTCAAGTCTGATTTTAATGTAATTTGACCTAAAGAGGTGTATAGGTGTAAACATGGTATTAACATTTACCTTTCTTGGACCTGTTTTCTCTTTACTGGCGCAGATTGTGATGTATTTGTTTTTGGATATTCCAGGCTTTATTTCATACAAAGCCATTTGTGAAATGGCTATTAAACGTACAGGATAAATGGAAGTCCACTATGTGCCTCACATCTCAACTCAAAAATACATTTGGTGCCATGGCTACTGCTTCTAAGACTAGTGCGGTGCACAAGCCAGTTCGACACTTGAAACCTATACACACGGAGTTCGTGGCGGCTCCGTATAAACACGCAGTTCCCGGGGGCTCGGTACAAACACGGAGTTCAGCAGGCCGCCGTATAGCGTCGTAACTATGTTTTTTGAAAATTTCGAGTTATGAAGTGCGTCGGATAGAGGAAACCAAGGGCTATCGATCAACGAAAACCGCATTTCGACATGTCAATTAGTTCAAAAGTTATTCTGGTCTGAAAATCCGGCCGCCCATAAGGCGCAATTTTAATCCAAAACTTTGAAGCGCTATATCTCAGAAGTGACTTTCAAGCACTTACGACGCTATACGGAGACCCGCTGAACTGCGTGTCTATACGGAGCTCCCTGGAACTACGGGTTAATACGAAGACTCCACGAACTCCGTGCTTGTAGGTTTCAGGTGTCGAGTTATTCTTTTTGCGATTCTCAGAGGTAATGGTTTGCGAAATACTTATATTGGGCTCCTGTTCACACATTTCTTAATTTACGCTTATTATTGTTACAGTTATGTTGAAAGACATGGAACTGACAGTGAAGAAGCAGGAGGATTTTTTCCTGAACCTTGTAGAGCAGCTGTTGGTGGAATATTTTGCTGAAACAGGATTGAGGCGTTCTCCTGAGGAAGACAGAAAATCCCCCATGGGTTACATGTTCCAGGGATGCTATATCAGTACTTGTGAGTCATTTTTTTCTTTAAATTTGTGTTCCTTTCTCAATATTTCTTCTCCATATTACTTTGCACTTCTTACTCTGTATATCAGGCACTTGCTCACAGTGTAAGACATCATCTTTTAAATTTGAACCGTTCCACTGTTTGACTTTGTCAATCACAAGTGATAAGGTCACTGATGTAGACACAGCCCTGAAATCAAATTTCAATTCTGAGATTATTGAATACAAACGTGACAAATGCCAAAATTGTGATAACAATACCAAATCACTCCAAATCTACCGCCCTCCTAATGTTTTGGCGATTGTATTAAAGAGGTTAGTGATTTACACTATCTCTTCTATAAAAACAAATATTTAGTCATATTATTATGATTTTTTCGTAACCTAGGTTTGATTCTAAAGCAAATTTAAAAATAGTCAAACAAGTTCCCATAAATCTTTTTGTAAACATAAAAGAAACTCAGTATTCATTCAGATCTGTAGTGGTCCACATAGGAAAAACAAGAACCAGTGGTCAGTACTATACTTATGCAAAGTGTGCAACTGGTTCTTTAGCTGTACTAGATGACAATAAAGAGGTAATGAACTTATTCTATCTTTTGGACGATGACAATGTGGTGACAACACTTTTTTTTTAACAGACTGAGCACGTACCATGTCTTCCTCTTATTGTTGATGGCAATAACTACTTAATCATTTATGAGAAATGTAATAAAGAGGTATGAGTTTTAAGTCATCTGTCCTCTGATAACATTTTCACATTCTCATGTTTTATTGTAATGCGTTTTTCTGAACTGCAGATTCAGCATACACATAGCAGTGCAGCATTGAATGTTTTCCCACTGACTCCTTCAGTTCAAAATGTTGTTGTCAAGCAGGGGAACAGACACAGTGGTACCTTCAATGTTACAGCAAAAATTACAGTCAGAACCACTGAGACCCAAGCCACAGAGGTAATATTTTTTTTCACACATCCAAAAATAATCCACAGTATAATTCGTTATTGTACATGTCTTTATTAATTGCAGGTTTAGCAGAGATACAGTAGCACCCCATGAAGCTGGATTAGCATTAGCTGGATAATTGAAAAAGAAATGTGCAGTCACATCAGTGCAACCTTGCTGCACATATGGTCACATGTACAGTTAAATGGTTACGAAGGTAAGATGCTAAGGAAAGTATGTATTCTCTTAAAAGTAATTGTGGGTACTTGATGGTATTTGGTACATTTGATCTGAACACCCAAATCAAAATTTATATCTAACTCATTGGGAAGGTTGTTATGAATAGTTTTCTCAGAATAGTGATTGATAAAAAAATTATTTTATTAACGGGTGCAGGGACAACATATATTTGCTACTATTCCTTTTCATTGGTATGAACTGTTCTTAATAAGTACACACTTCCATTTATTACTTGATACCTCATATCAAACACTCCCTAGTTAGTAGGACCACCCTGCATCTGGGTTTAAAAAACATGGTTGTGGAAGGTGTTTTGTAAAAGTAATCAATGGTTGCTATGTCATCTATTTGCCCTTAATGGCTTACTTCTGCCAACAAACATCAATTCATGTGGATTCTGAGTCTTCTGAACTTCTTTTACTTGTTCTTGATCTTGGGTCACACTCTTGTCATTTTCTTTGGTGAGGTGAAAGAACAAGTATTGTGCTTCTCCTTCTTTGCTCTCAGATCTCTCGGATGTGACTGCTGTGTGTTTCCTGTCATGGGGCTCCCAAAGGCAAACTTATTTCAATTCCATAGCTCTTGGGTATTTCTGATTGACAACTGCAACAGGTGAGTATTTTCATTTCCTAACTTGGAATGCCATAATGCTTGTTTGTCAGCTGCAAATGCATGGTGCATGTATTTTAGAAATCTTCTTACTAACATTTTCATCCGAATTAAGTTGTTTTAATGTTAATATATCTTCAGAGCAAATAAATGAACGTTTCAAGTTTCAGGTAAAGTACTATTTTAATAAATCTACCCTAGGCATCTCACTGCTGCTGATCACATCACATCATTTCAACAGGTACCATTATTTTGCTGTTCCTGATCCTAATTTGATGTAGGGTTTGTTCAAGTTAGTGAGATAGGCAGCAATAAATACCATGTCTGGCAATATGTCGTGCATAGACATAGGTATAATATTTCTCAAAATGCGCCACTCCTTGATGGATTTAATGGCATGCTCAACAAAAATTCTAGCACTGGCAGTATCTCTAGAAAAAAATTCTTCACTAGGTTTGAGAAATTGTTGTGACTTTTTAAAGTTTGATGGTTTGATGAGGTTGACACCAATCTCAGCTAGTTCTACCCGAACATTGAATCCTCTATCAGCCATTACACTATCTCCTTTTCGTTGGTACTGGATCGTACCAGAATCTTTCAGGATTTTTTTGTATGACTTGCTCCCTTCAAATCCACTACTACAATTAATTACAGAGCCATACTTGGATACCCCAATTAAATACTTCTCAGTATTATTATGTTTATAACTAGAAACTGGTGCCGGTCTGGATTCCTTCCTTCTTCTTCCCGACTATCGAAAGACGCACAAGGGTAACTATCTATTCGAAATCTTGTCTCCTCTGGGTATTTTCTTTGTAGAATAACACTTAGACACCCTAATGGTGTTCGGGATTTAGCGGAGGTTGTTGGCTGAGCTTATATTGCGAAGCCTTAGTAACTCACTGTTAAAAAAGTTGTGAAATTTCACATCAAAATCAGTTGTAAAATTGCAAACGTGGTTGGGAAATTTCATAACATTCTCAATTTTGCAATTAGTTATTAAAATTCATAACAGTTTTTTGAAAATTCAAATCTGTCTTCTGAAAATTAGGAAACATTTGTAATTTTACAATTTGCGATTGTAAAATTGTAATCACACTATCGGAAATGTGAGATTTGATTGTAATTTTCCGATTGCAGTTTGTAATTTTGCGAAGTTAAACCAAATGAAACAGGACCTGCACAAGTCCTTCATCAGGTTTACTACAGTACAACGAACCTCCACACCTATAAGCCCGTTGTGACTTTGGACTTTCATGCGACGAACTGTACTTTAAAGCAACTGTACTTTAAAGAACTGCCGCCAGATGGCGTTGTGGTCAGCGCGTCTCTTCCAAGAGCAATTATTAGTATTTAACTAAAATTTGCACAAGAAACTGACATGTATTTTTGTGCGGTATGATCTATAACACAATGCTGTAGCTGGCTACGCATTTGTTTTTGAGCAAAAAGTCAACCAAGTGCCCCAAATAACTGGTCTAATTCCAGCGCGCGCCGGTCCCCGCTACCTCTCCTTAGTTAGGTACGGCGCCGTTCGCATCCGTTCAGTAAGGGGCGCCTGTGAGGCGCTCCCGTATATATGCCGTGACTTTACCCTCAGAGGTAACTGACACTTCTTCAGCCCAACGATCTGATCCCTAGATCGTCTGTGGTTCACCTACTCCATGATCATGGCAAATTATTTTAATCTTATACACCTTGATGTTTTAAAATTCACATTAACGTTTTTAATTTTCAGATCGCAGATTGTGAAATTTCAAAACACGTTTGCAATTTTTTTTACAAGTGTTTTAGTTTGTAATTTTACAAACATTGAATTGCGTAAAAAGTTGCCAACAAAATTTGTAAAATTACAATAGATTTTTTTAACAGTGCTCACTTGAGGGGGACAAAAAAGCAGGCAAACGACAGGGTAGACAACGCAAAGTTTGAATCCAATGCTTTCACATGGTTTGTAATCTGAACAAAACTTGTGAAATATTTAAATTAAAGAGGTACCAATTGGTAACTTAGTCTATTTAACCAAGATTTAATGTTGTTCACTTACAGAATGACTGGTAGTTTCCCAATCTTTTAATAGAAAAATGTCAACTGGGTTATTCAACACAAAAGTTATTTTAACAGGAGTAATGATCCTGGAAGGAACCGAACAATATTGTAGACAGCATCGCAACTTGGGGTAAAATGATTTCTGCGATAGCAGACCAAGCAGTGTTGTTTCCAAACATCAACTTCCTGTGAAAGGAGTTATTGTATGAATTTATTCTCGAATCAAAAAATATCTGCACAACAAGCTTATAAACTTTCATTAAAGGGACTATCTCCCAAAAAGCATTTTTGGTACATTTGTCAATAAAATTAGTTTCTGACCCACTGTAGGTATAGGGATGGAACCTGAAGGGTATCTTTCTTAACACAAGGGATGGCTTAACAAAGTAACGAAATCAGAATGAAATGAACTTAACTTTAAGAATGTCTTAAGTGTGTACTTCTATTTTCAGTAGGTATCTTCTTTTACAGCTAACGCGCAGGATTTCTCCGGGGAAAGTAGTGGTAATAAAATCTGGTCAATAGCTTCTTTGTTTTAGTTCAACAAGGACTTAAAATTGACACAGGGGTTTTACTAAATTTTGAAA
>NW_026267187.1:817258-818649 GCF_000697945.3 Frankliniella occidentalis | reverse complement strand
AAATATATACCCTTTTCCTCTCAAGCTTCGAGATATCATAGAGTTTATGCGGAGCGGTCGACGAGCGCCGAAAGCAGATCGGACTCTTTTGGTTTGGCAGCGAAGCAGATCGAACTCTTTTGGTTTCGCAGCGAAGCAGATCGGACTCTTTTGGTTCAGAAGCAAAGCAGATCGGACTCTTTTGGTTCAGAAGCAAAGCAGATCGGACTCTTTTGGTTCAGAAGCAAAGCAGATCGGACTCTTTCGTTAGGGCGCACCGAAGTGTACTTACCAGTACTGCTTGCCCTTGAAGGGGAAGAAGTAAAGAAACGAGCCGCTCTCCTCGGGCAGGTCTTGCTCCCTCTGAAGGCCCTGCCGCTTGCTGAGCAGCTCGCCCTTGTACTGCAGGAGCAGCCTGCCGCGCGGGAAGTGGCGTGTGGCGACCACGCCGCGCCCCTTGTCGTTGAAAACCCGCATCTGTACATAGTGCGGGGCCCATAATGAATAAGCCATTTAAGACATCACTCCATGTAAACATTTGAAGAACGACATGTTGTGTAATGAGTAGGGTCAGGTTGTCACCCAGAAAAGGGCAGTCTAGCTTTTTGTTAACACACCAATACTTTACTCTTATTGGACACTATTATACTGATAAACCAAGCGTTCAACTGCTCAACGCTTGTAATTGTGCAACCGCAAGATCAAAACTTGAAAGTGTTCAATTCAGTAGTAGTACACTTGCAAGTGTTCAACTCGGTATTTGTGCACTTGTATGTGTGCAACTCCTCTGTTGAACACTTCCGTCACAGTAAGCGCCCAATCTAGAGAAGTGTATGACAGGACAGTTGAACACTTACAAGAGCACAGATACCGAGTTTAACACTTGCAAGTGAACTACTACTGCATTGAACAGTTGGTTTATCAGTGTAAGCCCATACTAGTGTTTAGAAAGTGAACTTACTGTTCCAAAGCTCTTAACTAACATATTTATGTTTAGGGGATTCACATAGTATTGTAACAATCTTACCTAACATACTAATCTTAAAGATGTTACATCCCTAAACAAAACTGGGAACGTCCCAGCGTTCCGTTGGAATGATCTGGGAATGCTGGAGCGACCTTCCGATTACATTTTGGTAGTCGTGTGCTCAACGTTATGGGATCCCAGCAGAGATGTCCGAGGTTCAACTCTCGGCCGGTCAGGTAAGAAATTTCATTGGTACTTTAATGTGCACTCATTTGTATATACCAGGTAGGAAATATGATAACGAAAGAACATTCAAGAATACCAAGGAAAAATCTTTTTCTACTTTAAAACACGCGGTTATTAATGTCTCACAATCACAATGGCCAAAGTCAGCGTTTTTAGCCCGCCCTTCTGCTTTGAAAAAGCTATCCAGCGGGCTTATGCA
>NW_026267187.1:815873-817208 GCF_000697945.3 Frankliniella occidentalis | reverse complement strand
CCCTTAACTGAAATTTCCACATTTTTCACACTAAGGGGGCCTGGAAAAGTCTGGAAACTTCAGTTGAGAATGTGTAGGACGCACTGAGAAAGTCCCCGGTGAAAAACGCGACGATTTTCAAAAACTACCCTTAGGGTGGGGGTGACCACCCCTGTGACACTTACGCCCCTCACAAGGGGACTTAGGCAAGTGTAAATTCCCGATCGTGCCCAAACTCGGTATATTTGCTTCTTATCTACGTAGATGACGAATGCCGACCAAATTTTTTCCTGAGAGTCATGTGCCGAAACTCCCTATAAAAGCGTGTAATTTCACAAAATACAAATTTCTACTTTTGTCCAAATATTAAGTGATAATCTGACTCAAAATGAGCGGTTTTGGGGGGGTAGTTCCTCTGACACTTTTCGTTTTGAGACCTCCTTCCGTCATTTTTGGCCCAAATTCAATATTTTTTCCATTATTTCCTCCCCTAAAGTACCCAAGAAATTGACTCTCAGGAAAAAATACTACCGTCAGTCGTCATCAACATAGATAAGAAACAAATATACCGAGTTTGGGCAAGATCGGGAATTTACACTTGCCTAAGCCCCCTTGTCAGGGGGTAGTGGTGGCAAATCTGCTTTACAGCAGCTTAGGGGATCATGAAATGCACCTGTGATCAAAATTGGAACGTGGTAGGACTTTTCGTTTTCGCGCAGCAGCCAAAAATGTGTGAATTTGCTCAAAACCATCCCCTAAGTTTACGCCCCTGTAGCGACAAAGTGGGGTGGAATCCGACGGTCGCCACCACGGTCACAGAAGGGCATAACCTTCATCTTTTCGGGTACCAAGGGCCAAGCCGCTGGCAACACTCATTCAGGCCGCCGGGCCTGTTAAAAGAGGGTACTGCTTTGCACCGCGCCCGGGCAAGTGGCTGACGAGCACGCACACGGACTTGTCAAACTGGTTTCCCATCCGAAATTCCTCGACTTTTGTACAAATTTAATGGATTATTGACGAGTCCAACAATCTTCTCGTCAAAATTTGCAGGATAGGCAACGAATTTCGGATGGGAAACCAGTTTGACAAGTACGTGTGCGTGCTCGTCAGCCACTGGCCCGGGCGCGGTGCAAAGCAGTACCTTCTTTTAACAGGCCCGGCGGCCTGAATGAGTGTTGCCAGCGGCTTGGCCCTCGGTACCCGAAAAGATGAAGGTTATGCCCTTCTGTGACCGTGGTGGCGACCGTCGGATTCCACCCCGCTTTGTCGCTACAGGGGCGTAAACTTAGGGGATGGTTTTGAGCAAATTCGCACATTTTTGGCTGCTGCGCGAAAACGAAAAGTCCTACCGCGTTC
>NW_026267187.1:814092-815823 GCF_000697945.3 Frankliniella occidentalis | reverse complement strand
ATTTTCAAATCCTAGGGTCCCTCCCGGAAAAAATGCGATATTTCCAGGAGATCTGCTGGGACTCTTTCAACTCCCCTGGGAAAGGGCAAAAACTCCTGGAATTCCCAGCGCTTGTTTTTACCGTGCTGAAAGCATACTTCCAGGAGATATGTAACACCCCTGGCCAAAAAAAATGGAGGCCTTTGCGTATAAGCGGTTGGACCGAGGGGGTATTCACTCCCGTAATACCCTGTACAACCCACGTGGGTATTACGCGGTATTGTCATATAATACCGAAAAGATAACAAAACATGCAAAAAAATTGCAAAAAATTTCGTGTAATGCCGGCGTTATACCCGGTAATACCACGTTATTCGGTGTAATACCGAGTACTCTGTACAAGCGTTGTAGTAGTCATTACCCCCTCGGGTTGGACAGGCTTCTCATTATGTTTCGTAACGGGAACAAGCGATTCAACTGCCCAGAACCGGTAAGTAATTAAGGTCAAATGTAAAAAGATAAATTAGATTATAAGCTCCCAAATATGCATGCCAACCAATTAAGAAGAGCGAAGTCTTCCTTCCCAATTCGGAGGTGTCCCATTTTTCCCGGATTTGACCGTACCCTTATGAGCTCAATTACTGTTAAACGTTTTCGTGATTTTACGAAAAAACGTTAGGAACTGCTTTGTAGAAAAAAATTACGAAAATATTTCGAAAGTGCTGATTTACGAAACATTTCCTAAAGTTACAACTCACTGATGATATGACAAAGGAACGTAAGTCCACCTCTGGGTGATTTTCACTTTTTGGGTGCGAAATGATGTGTACATGGTAATATTCATGCCAGCCAAACGGCATGTTGATATCTTGAACCGTTTGGTCTGTATGAAAAGTCACAAAGGGACGTAAGTCCACTACAGTTCTGACAAAGGAACGTTAGTCGATGCATGAGCTGCCAAAGGAACGTAAGTCCACCAGTGGGATCTGACAGAGGAACGTAAGTCCACTAGTGGGTTCTGACAAAGGAATAACGTAAGTCCAGGTAGCTTCACAAAGGAACGTAAGTCCATCAGTGGGATCTGACAAAGGAACATAAGTCCAGGTGTAGCTTGACAAAGGAACATAAGTCCACTAACAAGATTTGACAGAGGAACATAAGTCCAGGTGTATAGCTTCACAAAAGGACTTCCTAAAGACTTTCTAAACTACATTTGTCAAGATACTAACAGTGAGTGTAGTTAGACTTGACTAGACATTCTGTGAATGATGAATCACCATTGTTCACTAAACCAAATGCATTTAAGAGGCCCCTAGAGGGAATGGCTAGTGTTGTGAAGTGGAGCACTCACAGTATCTTGTGCCGGGTCAAGCATGTTGTCTAGGTTAAGCAGTCCTCTCGAAGACACTTGCCCAGGAGAGGCATATCCATTTGACACACGTTGTGAAGTTCATTTCGTAGTGTTCGACAAACACCGAGAACAGGTAGCCGATTCAAATATTCGCGAACCATGACAACACTTATGATTGTGTGTAGTGCGAATTACCACTATCAGATTTCATCACCACAATAGGAGGGTAACCATAACTGAACTCGTCTGCTTCTGCTGTGCAGTGCCTTCCAGTACCACACAAAAACATGTCCTGCATAAATAAACTAGGTAGATGTACGCCAGCCCACGTCTCGCGTAACAGGCTTCGCGATATCTCACGAAACACTGTTGCGCTGCGACGCGCCTGGCATACATCTACC
>NW_026267187.1:812805-814042 GCF_000697945.3 Frankliniella occidentalis | reverse complement strand
TTCCGAAAATATTGAATGGTCTCCTAAGGGGTAACTTGTCAAAGTAGAGCCCGTAGGGCGAAAATTTCGTCCGTTTGGCTCTATCTCTAACCGTTTAGGCGCTAGAGGGTCTTGTTTGACGAAAATAAGTTAAAAATTGCTGTAGTGAACAATTAAATGTAAAAGAAGGCCCAGAACCGCAAAAGAGGTAAGAAACTCCCTCCCCCCAGCCCAAAAAACGTGTTTTCTAAGCAGAAGGGTGGGTTGTAGTCGCGGTGTTTCACCGTTACATCCCTTTCTCGTGTCTACGGGGCAAATTTTAGGGACAGCTTTGCGGGCCGAAGGCCCGTTACATCATTTGATTATGTTCTACAGCAAATCGCGTGACAGAAATGGTCGGGCCGCAGGCCCGACCATCGCCGCCGGCAGGCCAAGCAGGCCCGGCCCCGGCCGAACGGAGTTGCCGGCGCAGCGAAGCGAAGCTGGCTACTTCGTTTGGCGGAAGGGCGGGCCTGCTTGTTTTGCTTGGATTAGAGGACTAACACAATAAGGATTAGTGTGCCAGGTAATAATCAAAAGCGAGACAGCCCCACTTCATTTTTGTCTAATTTTGCTCGAATTGGCTTCCCAAGTAAAGTCAATTGGACCGGGTGTAAGGGAGAGTGGGGCACATTGGTCCACCATCAAGAATCACGAGGATAGAGCAATCGCAGTGACCTGACTGAAACTATGCAAGAAGCCATTACCACCCTGACTGATTATCTAAAAGGGTTGACTAAGTTCGCTGTGAAGCATCGAATTCACGAGGGGTTAAATATTTTTTAACCTCAAAATTAGGTAAAAGTAAAACGTGTACACGCCACAACTACCTTATTAAGGGGGCAGACCTGTGAAATACAAGGGTTTAGGAGATATTTTATTTTAAAAAAAAACTGCGAATCACAGCGATATAAACGAAAGAACCCTTTCAGAGGAATGAATTGGGCTACAATTTGGCGTATGCACATACTGCGCACACCTTCGTGAACCCGGTCTGCTTGGCCTCGAGTGGACGGTTGCACCTCGTCGTGGCGTGCACGATTTGGACCGAACGGATGGACCTGCGACACTGACAAAAAATGATATCTACTCTTAAAAGATGCGGCTATCGCATGACGAGAGAGATTTTAATATTTTGAATTTTTAATATCTTTTAAAAAATGTCAAAGTTTTGGTGAAAAAAAATTGGGTCAAAATTTGAACACATTTTGCCCATTTT
>NW_026267187.1:801575-803110 GCF_000697945.3 Frankliniella occidentalis | reverse complement strand
CGGACTTGATCTGTCTTTTTATGACACAAAACGACCCTGAAAATCCCAGGTCGCTAGCTCAATTTGTTCTCGAATTATCGTGCGTACAGACAAACACACACACACACACAGACACACAGACAGACGCGAAACTTTTTGATCATCACTGGAGTAATAGGCTTCGCTATTGCTCAGCCAACAATTGCCAGTCGAGTCGGCTGCAGCAGACGACGCTCAGACCTCGACAACGAACACGGAAATGGGTAAAATAATTGTTTTCGAAGAACCGAAAAGTTATTGCTAAATGTGCTGGTGGTTTCTGAACGGGCAAATTCGTAGACTTTATTTTCTGACCGAGCTTTGAAAATTAAGAATAAATGTTGACTATTTGTCACGGTTTGATCTCTTTCAACATGGGTAGTGCATCACTGTGTGACTTGGTTAATGTGTGCTATGTTTTCCTCATTTTTACTCACTACTCGACCGCTGTTCTCTTTGGCATGCTTTGCGTCCGACCCTTCGCCTCTAATAGAGTTATTTTTACCAAAAGACTCACTCCATTTTATTGTTTTATTCATGACTGTCATGATGATATGTTCTTCCCTTTCATTCAAAGGGCTTGTTAGCTCCTCTAAACTGACGGGGCACAAATCTTTCCTTGCACAATTTACTTGTATATTTTTATAATGATTTCCCAGGTGCTGTAACAGTCCTATAGAACAGAAGCACCCAATTGTGGAACGGTATGGAAATGACATACAGCGCAGTCTTCCCCGGTTGAGGCAGTTTCTGGAGTGAGCGGTCTTCTCGTCTCCATTTTTACCAATTAACAAGTTGATGGACTCAGGTGTGAAAGGTTTTCTCTCTCTCTGAACTCTAGTTGTTATTGTGTATTCATTTTCTGCTTTGTTTTTATTTTCATGTCAGAGTCTTTTAGTTTGGCTGCAATACCTATTGACAATCCCAAGAAGATATGGGTGTTATATTGTGCAATACACCTGTGTGCCTGACAAGATCTTGAATGTGTTAAACAGTGCAATGTCCTGTAAAAATATCAGAGGCCAGGATTCTCAGTATTTAAATAAAGTTGTTCCCCATAGCTAGAACTATAACCACGTATACATTTCAATTTTTCACCCATGTTGTTGTTGACGGCTAACCCTTCCTTAAAATAATTATTGTTTATACGGTCTCTAGTTTTCTTCTGTCCTTCCGAGGAGGATAATAGGTTCAAATACACTCGTCAAAACATTTAGCGGTCCACTTTTTTACGCGTGGATTAAATTATCTCCCCTAGCATCTAGGAAGTCGAGATTTGACATGGACATGCACCCGTGTGTGTAGTTTAACACCCTCGAGCGCGAATGTCGTGCGACACCCCTTAGGCCGTACGCATCCCCTAACGATCACAAGGGTGGAAAAGTCGAAAAAAACGTGAAAGGTTAGGGTAGAAGGGGGTGCCGGAAGTGGCTAAAATTTGGTGTACGGGTGTCCTACGAACCAATTTGAAGGTTTTTGGCCCGTTCCACCCCCTCCGACAAACCACCCCCTACCCC
>NW_026267187.1:795390-801194 GCF_000697945.3 Frankliniella occidentalis | reverse complement strand
GGTCCCACATGGGACCTCTGAAGGCACCAGTCGAAGCAGGGATCAGCGCTCGGGCACCTTTGGAGGCACCAAACAGGGGTACCGGCGGGACCTCCAAAGGTTCCAGTGCACAAAAAGACCTTTAAAGGTCCCAGAGCAGACGTTTTTCACCTCCAGAGGTCCCAAATTGGGAACTATAAAGGCACCACTAGTAAAGGGTCCGCGCGCAGCACCATTTAAGCCATAACAGTGTACACACACGGGTGCATGTCTATGTCAAATCTCGACTTTCTAGGTGCTAGGGGAGATAATTTAATCCACGCGTAAAAAAGTGGACCGCTAAATGTTTTGACGAGTGTATGTGCATTCTTGCACTAAATAAGAATTTGTACAGCTGCAAGCCCTCCACTGTGAATTTCTGCTGTGCATTCAACCAATATCTTGAAATTTCTTATTTTTCATAAATGTTAGCAGCTGCAGCTTCTGTTAGAGATAGAAACCTAATAATGAAAGTGTCATCTACCTCAGAAAGAGATGCTTTGTGCCCTTGCATTCATGGGGAACACCAGAAATATGCTGGGTGTAAAGATTCTAGAGAAATGAATTAAAGTTATAAGCAAAGACATGCAATAGATCCAGCAAAACATTTCATACATGAACGAACAGGTCACAATTAGACTAGCAATAGTAAGAATAAAGGAATCCATAAATTGATCTCTAAAGTCAATAATTTCATGCTCTTACCTAATAACAAATGAGATAATGTTACAATATGAAATGAAGACAAAGCTCTCTGCTCATTTAGAAAAGAACACAATGAAAGAGAGAACTACAAAAGTATACATTTCTAAGACACCTAACTTTTATTAAAAACAAACTTTACACATATTAAATTACAATACCAATCTTAGGGTTGAAACACTTGAAAGTACTTAATCAGTATCACTTTTGTCATGTTGAGTGTACCTGTCTGTATTATAGTCGTCAAGATGTAAATCCCAATAGCCTGTAAAAGTGAATTTTTTGTAATTGAGAAATAATAGTAGATTTTTGGACAAACTTTGATCGGACAGCTACCTTTTGGACTTGGTACCCTTCGATGGGTGCATCGATGCCTCGACATTTATTTCTCACTTCAGTCCCAAAACCATTAGCATCATAATACTGAAATAAAATTAGATAATAGTTAAATGTAATTACATTCTATTCTCCATTTGCTGACAGCCAACATATGTGCCTACCTCCTCACACTGGTCACAAGGCTGCCCAGGCAACTCACGCCTTTCTGCTCCTCTTATTTTAGAGCTCACTTTTGAAGTATGCAATCGAAGTCCACCCCAGTTTTTCACTCTTTTAATCCTCTCAAGTGTAGAATTTAGGTCAGGTAATTCATGGTCACTAAGGAAATAGGAAATTGGTAGAAAGAAGCTATCAGGAGTGAAATCGCAACACAGATTTTATGTATGATATAATATAAGGAAGTTGTTTACCTAGTATCCAATAGGTCTTCTTGGCATTCCCACTTATTACTGCCTGGTTCAAAGTTTAGCATATCTTCGTCCTCGTCTCCAAAATTTTGAACATTGTAGCATTTATTCTCCTCTTTTCTTTTAAAAGCTAGACGCCTTTTAATGCCTCCACCTACAATGGGACTGACTTGTGCATCAGATGGTGGCTCAGACTTGGCAGGAGTCACCTGAGTAGCTGTAAGCAAATGGAAATTTGTATTCAATCGTAATTATTTTATCCTTTCGCGTCATATTTTTGATTTGTATTTAAAGCAAACTAACAAGAATCAGAAGCAGTAAGACATGAGGTTACTGGTGGCACTGTCTCTGACACTAGTTCTTTAAATCTGAAAAAAATAATTGAAAAATCATTACGGCACTACATTGCAACAAGCTGTATGAAACTTAGAACTTGCTTAGGTATTCTTCTTAAAATTATTAAAATTAGACAGAACTATCACAAGATTACTATACCTGCCAAGAACTTTCTCCATTTCTCTACATTTTTGCTAGTAGTACAGGTAGCGGTGGCAGGGTCATTGAACCCTTTCGCTAATAGTTGGGTGATTCCACGATAGAGTGCAAAATCGTGTCTTCGAGGATAAATTCGATATTTCTGGATGAAATGTTCGGAACTTCACATGTCTAAGGCTGTATTTACCTCCCACCTATATAATCCCGATCGAAAACGACAGGTTTTTATTCAAATTTAAAAGAAAATTCAATTAAAGTAAGCTAAATGTCAACTTCTTCACGGTCCCCGCCCCAAGCTGGCGTCTTTATTTTCCTTCCTTGGTTTCGTTGTGAAGGTATTTAATACTTACAACGGTTGGAATCAATAATTAAATCGACGAGCTACAAGATGTGTACATCGTTATTGTGTTTCATTCTCCAGTTTACCTGAAACAACTAAGAAAACCGTGTCCCCGAATCTAAACCTCAGCGTGACGGAGTTGACAATAGGTGTAGATTTATCAGGTAAAGGGGTTATGTAGAACAAAACTCATGAAAATAACATGAAAATCGACCAATTTGAGGAACAAATTGGCCCAGATCGAGAGTTTGCGTCATCTCATGTTCTTCTCAACACACAAAATATGTTCAGTTTCAGAGCATATGTTTTTGTGGGCAACCTCTTCTAACAAATATTTTTTCAATACCTAGCCGTAAACAGGACGTGTTTAGGCTAACAATGATGTAGAATCACCTATTCTACCTAAAGAACATCCGTGTTACCGATTTTCTGCCCTCTTTTGTGTTATTAAAGTGATTTATCTGGTGTACGGTGTGACGGAGTTGACGTCAACTCCATCATCACGCTCGTCGAAAGTTTTATGAAATTGCACATTAAAACGTTATTTTGGTCCAGATAATTAAAGGAAGTAGTATTGTTACCTCTTTATACATTCTCTCTCTATTTTCCCACTAAAATATTGCCTATACATCGTATAATGTGTGAACGAGAGTGCCGTCCTCTAACCTCAACCAGGTTACAAACCAAAGTAGCAATACATATAAAAATAAAATTCGTTGCCGATGTTTTCTATTGCTTGCTGTGCCATAGCGCCACGTCTTGTCAGTTGGCCGATGACCCAAAAGTGATATTTTAGGAAATATATTTGGAGCTTCCCCGGCCAACCCAACCTCTCGAGCACTACGTATTTTTAAAACTTCTAAAACAATACTTTCACCGAGTAGTTTTTGCGGAGGCTTTTCCGGTCGTTCGGCAAGTGTGCCCCTGACACTTAAAAGCAGAAAAATGGAAATTATACACGAAAAAATTGTAAAAATTTTGAAAGGCTAATTTTGCACTCTACCGTGAATAACCCAGTTATCACAAAATGTAACTTTCTAAATCAATTCGAGAAATGACAACACTTAGTTATTTTGATGGAATGAAAATTAAATAACTACTGAAAGTTCATATGAATGGTAGTATAAGAACATGGGCGTCAAACTTAGTCTTCGGAAAAGAATGAAACGCGCTGAGAAATTAGTAGCTGTTGGTTAGTGCTGCTGCTGACAGCTTGCTACGGTAGGGCAACGCCGCTTGCCGCCTTTTCGGTGGTTTCAGACCATCAGTTCATCGACCTCGGTCGCGTCATTATTTTATCCGAACAACAAAGACGTTTGGTAAGTATTTCATGCTAAGTATTTCAGTAGGACTACAGCGAGGTAGCAATTCCCTGGTTTCTTTTGAACTGGCACACGTCTGATTTGTCAGATTAGCGCTGGACAGCAAGATCTCATACGTTTGTAACCTTTTCTTTCCTTTGATTGATGTCCGTCTTTAACATCTGATTGTTTTACTGTGGAAATATCTACTTCAGTATTTGTTATTGCAAACTGATTTTTGCCCTTTCCTCTTTGTTTCAAACTTAACCTTCCGCCCCACAAGTTTGTTATATTGCCCTTTTTTTGTTTGTTTATGCTATAGGTATACCATGTCAAGACAAGTTAAGAGCATGTTTTCAAAACTGGGGGTGGAGATTCCTGTCGTACAGCCAGCGCCAGGTAAATAACAATTCAATGTACCATATTGATTATTTGGATGTCTGTGTTAGAAATACATCAAATCTCAGCCAAAGATTCCAGCTTACAAGACTGCTTCGTAATACACAATTTTGTATTTTGTTTACAGATGTCACCAACCAAAGGCAAGCCCGCAGGACGAGAAGGGAAACTGCATCTGATGACGATGATGGCAATTCACTTATTTACACTGAATCTGAAGCAGAAGTGCTGAATCCATAATTTGTTGCATCACATGTCAAGGTTGACTCTTGGATAAATAACAAATATCTCATCCTTTTGTGAAGCTATACACCTGGACTTATGTTCCTCTGTCAAATCTTGTTGGTGGACTTGTGTTCCTTTGTCAAGCTACACCTGGACTTATGTTCCTTTGTCAGATCCCACTAGTGGACTTACGTTCCTTTGTCAGCTCATGCATGGACTTACGTTCCTTTGGCAGACCCACAAGGGGGTGTCAAAACACATAAGTCACACTAAAATCTGATCTAATTGAGATAGAGCTACATATGTTTCGCAGAAATGTAAAGCATCCTTAAACAAAACATTCTGTGAAGGAAACAGCAATCTAGCTTTAAAACTGTAGCAGCCAGACTAGAATTAGACACACTTTTGGCTCTCCTGAAAAATTAGCTAAAGTGGACTTACGTGCTTTTGTCATATCATCAGTGAACTCGATGCGTTCTAACAACCATGTCCTATTTGCAGCGTGCGGAATACACTATGTCCTATCTGAAGCGTGCGGAGTACACAATGCTCTATCTGCAAAACGGGGTTGGGTGCAGCCCTTCACCTTTGTGGAAGGACATCAAGGTTAATCTGCGCACACGGAAAGAATCGTAAAGGTCCGAAGTTCAATTATTGACTGTAAAGAGTGAAGTAGAACGAGCGGATACAGAGAAATAAGCATTTCTTTGGAGGTAACCCGAAACCCGCGTTTTGCAGATAGAACATTGTCTATTTGGACGCTCTGCAGAGAGGACATTGTGTATTCCGCATATTGCTGGTAGGACATTTTTGTATAAGGACGCATCGAATTCGTAATGAACGGAAAGTTTTGGGTCATAAGTCATAACATTTGAAAAAAGAAACACAAATTCAATTCCCCTTTACTTAGTGCTATGGATTTCACAAATCAATTTGTAAAGTAACGATGTATCGTAATTGGTTACAAACGGAGTTTACGTTCCATAAAACCAACCAAGAACATTTCGATACCTTAGACTAAAAAGCACGCAGCTCATCCGCGCGTTTCGAAGGGCACGCAGTTCAGCCGCGCGTTTCGAAAGACACGCAGTTCCTATCTCTATAGCGGTAAACTGCGTGTCTTTCGAAACGCGCGGCTGAACTGCGTGTCTTTCGAAACGGGCGGCTGAACTGCGTGCCCTTCGAAACGCGCGGATGAGCTGCGTGCCTTTTAGTCTAAGGTATCGATTTCGTAAAATCACAATACTTTTTTTTACAGTGGCACTTACCTCAAGGCCACTGACGTCTCCTTGAAATGTAGGTTTTGGGGCAGATGGAACCATGGACCTCGTGGTGACACGGCATATCCGGTGCCTCTTCAGCTTTTTCGCAGCGCTAAAGTCGTAAAAATTCATTAATTTTTTTAAAGATTTACATTTTAACAGAGGATTCTATAAACAAGCGAACTTTTTGAGTGCACGGAAAAAAATGCACAAAAAATGTACTTGATGAAACTAACACAGCACACTTTCGTCGTAAAATTACGATTCAGTTTTAACAAATGTTCTTTATACATTCTCTCTCTATTTTCCCACTAAA
>NW_026267187.1:792915-793879 GCF_000697945.3 Frankliniella occidentalis | reverse complement strand
GTTACAAAAATCTAACCACTGAACGGTTCGACCCACAGACGGCAGACACAGCTTTTTAGCGCTTTCTTGACATACTGAACCGTGAAAAAAATTCCGCCTAAACCATGACCGTTAATTCATGGTGATGTCAATTTCAGTGTAGCCTCCCCTATTTTCGACTCGGCGGGCGCACGGCTGAGAGGTGAGGAGAAGACCCCTCTCGAAGGCAAAGATAGGCAAACCCGCAACACGGCGGCGCGTGCTCTGAATCACTCGGTACAACAGTAAAGTTAATCGCCTGTCATGTGTGGGCAACATCTAGAATAAGACAACAAGCACGAAAAAAATTATTTCATATTCCAGCATCCAGCATGAATTTAAACGTATTTCCTTGTGTATCGATGAATAAAAATTTCGGTATCATTATTACAGGTTTGTTTTTTACCCGAAAGACTTCTAGCTTCATGAACGCCAGACCACGTCTCGCGTAACAGGCTTCGCGATATCTCACGAAACACTGTTACACTCTGACGCACCTGACGCACATACATAGCTCGGAATGCGGCGCTGACACCCGAGACGAGTTAATGGGAGGGTACACGGGAACAGGGCCTTCCGGCACCAAAATTTGACATACTGACAGCATTTGACGGAGACTTATTACTCTAAAATTAGGGACATGAAAATTCTGCTGGAAAGGGTTTCTGCGATAAAGGGTTTCATTGGAACTTCTAATTTTGATAGATTGTTATGTAAAAATCAACGTTTTAGTGATATCAAATAATCTAGGGACCTCTTAGCCTAAACGAGGGTGTGGTTCGACGCCTAATGTGTGGTCTAAGTATTACTCCCTTAACAAATTTTTGACATGAAGCCCTTTTCACGATACATAGACCATTTGGTCTTTTTAGCCCGCCCTTCTGCTTTTAAAAAAGCACTAAAGCGGGCTTATGCAACCGCTCTCGTGTCTGTCTGTCTGTCTGTC
>NW_026267187.1:789986-791561 GCF_000697945.3 Frankliniella occidentalis | reverse complement strand
CTTTAACAGTTTGGTTTATTTCGGACTTTTCAAAAGTTCAAAAATACTGAAAATTACGGCTTATTTATTTTTTTTGGTTACAAAAATCAAATGAAATGTGTCATATGCCTATCTTCGCCTTCGAGAGGGGTCTCCTCCTCACCTCTCACCCGTGCGCCCGCCGAGTCGAAGATAGGCAAACCCGCAACACGGCGGCGCGTGCTCTGAATCACCCGGTACCTTACCTAACCGTGATTTAGACCCCGATCCTCTGCGCACTGGGATTCGACGTCTTAGCCTACGCGGATAAGGTGACAACGCGAGCAGTGGTGCTCCAACCCAGTGTCAGGTGGGTTTTTTATATTTATGCTTTGGAAAAATATTTGAATGGGGGTCACCAAAAGGGGCATAGTATCGCAACCTCCTGCTCTCCTAACCCGTTTTTGCGACCCTAATAGATTTCGTTCAAATTATTACAAGTAAAGAACGTCCTAAATTATGATTTCCCTTAAAATCTGGGCGCTGTAGCTCAAACGGTCTTTAAGATATGTGCATGTAAAGTTGATAATCAGGCTATAAATTTGGCGAATTTTCAATTAAATTCGCGTAAAACGACTTTCAAACTTCCTACGGGCAGCTAAAACCAATGCAAAACCTAATCTAGGGATGAAAACAACAACACTTTGAAGCGCCATTGAAATCTGACTGTATCTTCGGAAAGCCTTCCATTGTAAGACATCTTCCTAAAAGGCTTTAAGTTTAATGAGTTACTCCTAAGGAAGCCATATCAAAGAGTTAAAACAATTATTTTCTTGTAGCGCCATTTCTATTGGAGAGCCTTCCCTTAGCACCTGGAGGTATAGAGATAGAGCCGGACGGGCGCACTTAAGCCCCATAGGATTCCACTTTGGTGATTTACGTTTCAAATGGATATATCAAAGAACCGAATCAAACATGTCGTTCTAGGGGCCTTTCAGTTAATTGGAGAAATACCCTCCAGCGCCTGCACAGTGAGAGATAGAGCCAAGCGGACGAAATTCTAGCCCTATGGGCTTTACTTTTGCGAGTTTTACCCCTTAGGCTATCATAAAACAAGCAGGCCCGCCCTTCCGCCAAACGAAGTTGACACCTCCGCTTCGCTCCGCCAGCAACTCCGTTCGACAGGGGCCGGGCCTGCTTGGCCTGCCGGCGGCGATGGTCGGGCCTGCGGCCTGAACATTTCTGTCACGTGATTTGCTGAAGAACTTGATCGAATGATGTAGCGGGCCTTCGGCCCGCTTAAACCCGTCATCTGTGAGTTTGAACCAAAGACACGAGAAAGGGATGTAACGGTGAAGCACCGCGACTACAACCCACCCTTCTGCTTAGAAAACGATTTTTGGGGGGTGGGGGGAGAGTTTCCTTTCTATTTTGCGGTTTTTAGCCCGCCCTTCTGCTTTGAAAAAGCTATCCAGCGGGCTAATGCAAACGACCTCGTGTCTGTGTGTCTGTCTGTCTGTCTGTCTGTGTGTCTGTGTGTCTGTCTGTTCCACTAGAAGGAGATGTGCTAGAGACTTCAAATTTTCAGGGTATCTTAAGGTTCACTCCTAGAAAACG
>NW_026267187.1:774985-784306 GCF_000697945.3 Frankliniella occidentalis | reverse complement strand
CGACCAGATATTACTCCAACTTCTAGCAAGATGTAAAATCAGATTTATATTTACTTGGAAGTGATCCCGGCCGTGACAACCGACTCCCGTCGACGCTCGCTGTCAACCGCGCCTATGCAAAGTGTGACCACCTATTTATAACCTGAATTAGTGCATCTAAACATTAGTCTGAGTTTACTTTTGTGGTTAGGCTTTCTGCACAGACTCTAACCTGCTAGTGAACAAGTGGCCCCCCAGTGGACCAATCAAATCAAGGTATGGGGTCAGTGCTGCTGCCTTCAGAGGCCAAGAACAAAGTTTCACAGTGGATTTTTAATACTCTGGGTTGAATCAAAGTACCCAACCCTCCCCAAAGTGTTGTTGGCCCAAACATGGATGACTTGCAGTGTGTTTATTCCTAAAATAATACCAACACAGAGCGAGGTTGAGGACTTATTTCTCAACAGAGGCAATAAGAGATTGTCTTGCTTCTGTTCCTAACAAACCTCTCCCTGTTATTTGCAGTGTAGGTATAACAATTTACAACAATTATCATAAGATTACGATATTTGTAAGATTGAATTTTATGACATTTGTCGTTAAAATACGATATTTTCCAGAAACCAAAAATACAACATGGGATCGTAATTTTACGGTAGGGCAGACTTCAAAGTTTTTCTCATCGTTAATTTATGATCTGAGATCATAAGATTACGACCTTTCTGTGGTCTATGTTTAACGACTTTTACATATTCAAAGGTTACGAGACTGGTTTGTTAAAATACGATATATGTCATGGAAATTTTTTCCGTAACCCCCACGACTATTTTTCACAGTGGAGCTCGAAACTGATCTGACAGTTTTTCATACCTGAAGGGCCGTTGTGGCAGCTCAACCAATCACAGCCATCACGAAAACAGAAAAGTCAGTGAGTTTGTTCTTTTTCTACTTCTGTTTTGGATAGCCGGGAACGCCCTACTCATTTTCCAAAAATAGCGCGCAAGTGCCGATTTGTGTAGCTAGTTTACGTACAAAGAAGCCTAGCTCAGAGTTAAAATTGATTTTCATTTGATCTCGTATTACTTCAATCTCACAGGAGTGGAGATAGAAGTCAAAATCGTCATGCGCGCAAAGATAGCATTCCGATAAAGCTGAAATGCAGAAGAATGCGAGCAAAACGAAAACGGTTTTCTTCTCCCCCGCATTCTTCAGCATTTCATCCTAGCCGGAATGCTTCATTACGAGCGACGAACTTCTCACGCCACATCCGAAGTTTTCAGCCCCCCCCCCCCTCTTCTGACCACAAAAGCTACCCAGCGGGCTTAGACAAACGACCTCGTGTCTGTATGTTATGTTTGCTAGAGACTTGAAATTTTCAGGGTATTTTAAGGTTCTCTCCTACAGCACGAAACGACTACGACAAATCCTGCGAACCTCGCCTTAGGGTGTAAATGGAGGTATCAAAAGTTCTATCTGTCCAGTAGAGGGTAAATTTAACCCCGTGGCTTTGAAAATTATGTTGCCAATCAATGGACTGGGAAATCTTTATTCTCCACCCGCTTGGTAAAGTTATTTGCACAATCACTGTTAAAATTTACGTATGTTTAGAGAAAATTACTTTTGAACATTTTTTGGTAGTTTACTTATCCACATTGCAATTTACATATCCACATGGTAAATTTACATTTCATATGTTGTCAAAAATTGCTAGGTGCTTTGGGAGACGCCAGTTACACATCCAAATGGTAATTTTCGGAAGCACTGGATTGGTGTTTACATGCCATAGGATTCCTGACACGCAACAGCCTATCGAATGCAAGGGCGAGTCCTGGGTCTAAGATAGAAGTCCGTGTCGTCCATTTAGTCACCGTTGGAAGCAAAGACAATCTATAGATGTAAATAGACCTCGATCCTTTGAGAAGATACAAGGTAGACGCACGTTAAAACCGTGTGAAGCTGAGCTAAATGTGCGTCTACCTTGGCCTGCGGCGCGCTAAAATTAAAAAGTTTTCGCGATTTTGGTTGGCATGCCTGTCCACCTCACATCCCACGTCTCACGCCAGGCGCCTCACTTCACGCCGTCTTCCGGGCGGTCTCCCCTTGCGCTTCCTGACAGAGCTGAGCATTTAAAGTTAAATTTTAATTTCAAGTTCAAGTTAAGCTCAGCAATCATCTATCGACGCGTCCCCTCCCAGAGGTAGACGCTGAGTGAGGTGAGGGGTAGCGTGCGCGCTCCCGAGCTCGGAGGTTACGGGTTCTACTCCCAGCAGGTCTAACATTATATTTCGGTATATCAGCAGGCACCAGCCGCTCATAGCAGTTGAGAGGGGCACGGCAACAGGTTGGGAACCTGCAAATCGTAATTTTCTTCTTACTAACTGATCCTCTACGTTTACCCCTACAAATTTACCATGTGGATTGGGACATGCGGTCTTCCCAATCCACAATAGACCTTTTCGACAGTGGTTGAGGTTAGAAACAATTTGGAGGCTGCAACTTTTTTTCTTTCTAACTGTTTAGAATTTTTGACTTCGTAGCGCAACAACGGTCGACTTGTTCCGTTGCGCTACGGAGTCAAAATTTGCTATTCGGTTTCAGTGAAAATGTTGCAGGCAATGAAAGTTTTCAGCCCCCCTAACCTTACCGTCGAAAAGGTCTATTGGAATTACCACTTGGATACGCAAACGTCTACAATTTAAAGAAATGGAAGATTGCCATGTGGATGTGGATACGCAAAACATTTTCCCCTATCCATGTTTATGGAAATGTACCATGCTATGGATATCGAAATTAGCCAGTAATTAGACCTGAAAATTTACTCATTGCGGTCGGTGAAAGTGGCGTTTACTCATCTACCTGCGAAATATTGCCTTAAAAATTTCTTACAGTGATGTTTACGTTTCTCCAAGGGTTGACTCGTCAAAAAAGAACCCTTTTAGGTAAACTTTCGTCCATTTGGTTCGTTTGGCCCTATCTTAAACCGCTTCGAAGCTAGAGGGCCTTTTTGACGTAACAGGGTTCACACCGGATTCCAATTTCTATTTTCCTTGACTTACACACCAAGCTATGCCGATTTTCCCTGACTTTTCTGAGTACAGTAGAAGGTCAGTGTAGTGGAAATACAATTAAAACAGGATGCAAAAAGAAATTCGTTATTACTGAAAAATATTAAGAATATTAAGAAAACCAGAATATTTGTAAAATAATCGACGAAGATGGCGTGAAATGTTTTTGACTCTTAATTTTGCATTTAATGCTACCTTTCATGAAACTACCTGGGCCATGGCCAGTATTTGCCCACACTGAAGAGTTTTCCCTGACCCAAATTAAATTTCCCTGACTTTTCCCTGACTTCCAGACACCTTTTTTTTCTCCCTGACAGCAACCGGTCAGTCAGTTTAGGAGCTGTCGGTTATGAGACAGATGTGAGTTATTCCACTAAATGAAATATCTCTCGCCCTTGCACCGACTTCTCACAGAGAAATCGGTCGGTGGCTGAATAGGGCTTGCTGAAAGACAATCGGAACATAGAGAATAGTGTAAGCGGTTCGACCTGGAATACCACCAAAAAAAGGCAAAATAAGATATAAAAAGCGTGATTTTTTGTGGAGACCTTCCCTAGACCTCAAACTTTGATTTGACCCGGAGCACATTCATTTCCGACCCATAGGAGCCGAGATTTTAACGTTTTTGTTCAAAATTTGAACAAAAATACCGAAAATGACAAAATGTTGCAGAGAGACCAACTAAAATACTTTCCCGACTAATGTTGACCTGAGAAATCGAACGGAGCAATTTCCAGACCCGTCCGACCCTCCATCTAGGCCCAAGACGGCGCCATTTTGAAAATATGGGTCTAAATGGTGACACACAAAGGTTTAGCGTAACAAACCGTGTGGGGTGTCGTTTCCGCGTAATGTTACATCGCTGAGACCAAATATGAGGTCTAATGAACCAAAGGTCAACTTTTAGTTCATTTGAACCACTGTACAACACGCTAAGTACATGTTCATAATGATCCAAAATTCGAATTTTTACTACATGCGTAAAATTTGACTTTCTTCTGCACTTTGTTAGAGTGAGAAAATCGATGAAGCCTCCTGTTTGGCTGTAACATTTACACTATCCGTTGAAATCGTCATATTACTGTTAAGAGTAATATTTGTCTAAATGTTTTTGGAGATGTTGAAGGTAAACTTATAACACAAAGAGCAAAATATTTTTTTTAACAAATTCTACAAGAACACAATACAATTATAAAATTGTTGGCTGAGCGATTAGCGAAGCCCATTACTCCACTGACCCGAAAAGTTTCATTCTGTTTGTTTGTTTGTTTGAGTGTTTGTTTGTGTGTCTGTCTGTCCGCACGATAACTAGAGAATAAATTGAGATAGCGATCTGGGAATTTTAGGGTCGTTTTGTATCAGAAAAAGACAGATCGAGTCCGAGGATGGGCATTCTAGCTCAAAAATTGACTATTCAATCGTACAAAAGGCTTCATGTCACAGAATAGGGTACTCTAATGGAGCGCGAAGCTGAAGCAAGAAGCTTGACTACGTATACTTAATTCCTTACATCAATTGACCTCAGTTTTACATCTGTTTCTTAGTGTTAAAACGATTTAGTTGATAAAAACTTAGGTATTGTGTAGAAGCAGGGGGCCGAGTAGGAAAAACATTTAGGAAAAGTTCCCACTCAAAATGTAGTAAAAGCGGTATAGGACTATAGTGCATTAGGAAGTGCGGAGATAGGAAAAATGTTATTAGGAAAACTGGATTAGGAATTTTGTACGGGAATCAACAAACAGAATGAAACTTTTCGGGTCAGTGGAGTAATGGGCTTCGCTAATCGCTTAGCCAACAATGTAACTAGCTATATGTTCGCCAGACCACGTCTCGCGTAACAGGCTTCGCGATATTTCACGAAACACTGTTACGCTGCGACACGCCTGGCGCACACATAGCTAGGCCTGTGGCCTGCGGCGCTGACACCCGAGACGAGTCAAGGAGAGGGTATAGGAGAACAGGGTCTTCCTGGCCCAAAATTTGACATACTCGAACCATTTGTTGGGGTCTTCGTACTCTAAAATAAGGGACACGGAACTTCTGCTGTTCGGTAACGGTTTTCGTTAAAAATCGAATTGTGTCAGATTGTTATGTAACCTAGCTATATCTACGCTAGACCACGTCTCGCCTAACATTCTTCGCGATTTCTCACGAAACACTGTTACGCTGCGACGCGCCTGGCGCACATATAGCTAGGCCTGCGGCGCTGACACCCGAGACGAGTTAATAGGAGGGTATTCGGGAACAGGGCCTTCCGGCCCCAAAATTTGATATACTCGCAGCATTTGTTGGGGACTTATTACTCTAAAATTAGGGACATGAAACATGATACTTCTGCTGTTCCATTACGGTTTTCATTAAAGGTTCGAATTTTGACAGATTCTTGTGTAAAAACATCGTTTTAGTGATACTAGATAATCTAGGGACCCTTGAGCCTAAAGGAGGGTGTGGTTCGAAGTCAGCTGTGTGGTTTTAGTATTACTTCCTGCACAATTTTTCAATATAAGGCATCTCTCACGACTTAATAGACCATTTAGTCGTTTTCACCTTATTTTTGCCAAGAAATGCCTCCTAGCACCCAAACGGTACGAGATAGAGCAAAACGGACGAAATTTTCGGCCCAAGGAATGTACTTTGACGAGTTACCCCTAAGAAATCCATAACAAAATATTCGGTAAGAAATACATTTTGCCTCCAGTGGGTTTTTGATTTTTTTAAAAGTCAATTTTTGAGCTAGAATGCTCATCTTCGAACTCGATGTGTCTTTTTATGATACAAAACGATCCTAAAATTCCCAGATTGCTCTTTCAATTCTTTCTCGAGTTATCGTGCGGACAGACAGACAAACAGACAAACAAACAAACAAACAGAATGAAACTTTTCCGGTCAGTGGAGTTATGGGCTTCGCTACTCGCTCAGCCAATAATTGTATTGTGTTCTTGTAGAGTTTGTTAAAAAAAATATTTTGCTCTTTGTGTTAAAAGTTTACCTTCAATAACTCCAAAAACATTTAGACAAATATTACTCTTAACAGTAACATGACGATTTAGTGTCAATGTTACAGCCAAACCGGAGGCTTCATCGAGTTTCTCACTCTAACAAAGTGCAGGAGAAAGTCAAATTTTACGTATGTAGTAAAAATTCGAATTTTGGATCATAATGAACATGTACTTAGCGTGTTGTACAGTGGTTCAAATGAACTAAAAGTCGACTTTTGGTTCATTAGACCTCATATTTGGTCTCAGCGATGTAACGTTACGCGGAAACGACACCCCACACGGGTTATTGCGTTAAAACTCTGTGTATCACCATTTAGGCAGATATTTTCAAAATGGCGTCGTCTGGGGCCTGGTCGGACGGGTCTGGAAATTGTTCCGTTCGATTTCTCAGGTCAACGTTAGTCGGGAAAGTATTTTAGATGGTCTCGCTGCGACATTTTGTCATTTTCGGTATTTTTGTTCAAATTTTGAACATAAGTGTTAAAATCTCGGCTCCTATTGGTCGGAAATGAATGTGCTCCGGGTCAAATCAAAGTTTGGTGTCTAGGGAAGGTCTCCACAAAAAATCGCGTTTTTTATATCTTTTTCCCTTTTTTTTAGCTACCGCCTAAGACTAGAAGAAAACATGACAGCCTGATCTCGTTCCTACTAAATGGTGATTGGTCGACGATGTCTTCGGTGTGGCGGTCAGCCAATGAGCGCACAATAGGAAACTGATCGGGCAGTCATGCTTTTCTTCTTTAAGGGGAGGGTATACTGTAATCCTTAAAATCTAAACAAGAGACAATTTCAAAAAAGTGGTTTATAATAGTAGTAGTACCCACTTTAAAAACTCATTTAAGCTATAGCATGTCCAAATCCATCAAAAAACCTTTGCACATAGAACTTTTTTAACTTAAAAGTTTACGTAACTTTGTAAACTTCTGTGCGCACAGTTTTTTGGTAGACTTTTGGCATTCTATACCTTAAATTAATCCTCAAAGTGCATACTACAACATTTATAGAGTACTTTTTTGATTTTATCTCTTGTTTAGATTTTAACTTGATTAATTCATTAAATTAGGTGATTTATCAATTTTTTCAGTATACTCTCCCCGTAAGGTCCAGTTGTCCCGCGATAGACAATATTCGGTCCCAGTCTTTCACACCGCAAGCTGCATCATATGACAGACTCACGTGGCGTGTCGGCTCCGCCTCCGCGCACTGGAAGTTGCGTACTTCTCCTTGCGACGACCCATGTCGCTCCGCAGGAAGAGATCAGGCAGCACAGAACTAAGCGGAGACCGGCGAACTCTTTTCCCTCGCGAGTGACTGCAGTCAATGCAGTCGAGCCCGGAGGAGAAGGGGGGCGGCTGAACACGAAAGCAGAGGACTGGAAACGCACAAGGCTGCCGGGCGGATGGGGCGAGATACCTATACTGTTCTCCGGGGCTCGGCTAGACCGAAACGAGAAGAACGAAAATCGCAGGCAGAGTGAGGAGAGGGACACAGCCCCCCGCCCAGCCCCGCGCCCGACGTATTTTGTTCTTCTCTTGCTAGTCTAATCGAGTCCCGGAGTACCCTATGACGTCACAGCGTCAACCCTTACCACTACCACCCAGCCCTCTCAGCTGCGACACGGTAACTTGAGAACGAGTCAGCGATCCACAATAAAGCATTCCGGGAAAGCTGAAATGCAGAAGAATACGGGGAAGACGAAAACGGAAGTCACCATTTTAAAGCATAGCGATTTCCGTTTTCTTCTTCCCCCCATTCTTCTGCATTTCAGCTTTACCGGAATGCTTTGTTTTTAGGTTTGTTTCGTGTCATAAAAAGGCAGATCGAGTTAAAAGATAGGCATTGTCGTCTCAAAATGAACCGTTTAAAAAATTAAAATCAACAGGTTCCTTTTCAAGTGTTACGTCTCTCGAAGGAGTAACTCGTCAAAGAAGGGCGCAAGCGCTAAAAGAGACTGTTCCCGCTGTGCCCGCTTCAAGAGGAATAGACCCTCTTCAGTCTCGGCTCCGAGAGAAGAAAACAGGAATCCCGACCAGAACCAGTACCTTTATCCTGCCATTTCTTCGCGAGAAAACATGCAAACCCGAAATAAAAAATTATCACAAACATTGTGGATTGTACTTTTCCCTTCCAACGCTATTTAAACGTTAAAATAGCGTTATTTTTCGTAACTGGTTCCGGTTGGGATTCCTGTCTTCTTCTCTTTTAGCCGAGACCGAATAGGGTCTATTAAGGAAATCGTCACCGGAAACACTTCTGAAATTACGGTTAAAACTAGTGCAAATGAACCTTTATAGTAACATGGACTTTCTCGAGGTCATCTTAGTGAAACTGTACAGTTAAACTAGGTAGATTAACGCCAGACCACGTATCGCGTAACAGGCTTCGCGATATCTCATGAAACACTGTTGCGATGCGATGCGCCTGGCATACATCTACTTAGGCCTGCGGCGCTGACACCCGAGTCGGGTAGCGCAAAAATGATCACAAAGATACGGGATTTCGGCCCGTCAACTTCCCGTCGCTTCGACTAAACATGCAGGGTTGAACATTGTTTCGCTTATTTTCGTCAAAAACTCCCTGTGGCGCCTAAATGGTTAAAGACAGCGCCAAACGGACGAAATTTTCGCTGTATGGGCTCTTCTTTGATGAGTTACCTGTAACTGTAAGTAAAAATATTTTTAAAAATCATTATTTGTAGGACCTGTGGTTTTTGAACTTTTCAAAATCCAATTTTTGAGCTAGATCGCTCTTCTTCGAACTCGATCTGTCTTTTCATGATACAAAACGACCCTGAAAATACCAGGTCGCTAGCTCAATAGACCCTATTCGGTCTCTGATCCAAGAGAAGAAAACAGGAATCCCGACCGGAACCAGTACCTTTATAGGGTATTTCGGGTAAGCGAAGCAGCGGAAACGGAACGGCCGAGCGGCTGCTGGATCCGTCTCAGCCTGCGAACTGCGCATGCGCAGTAGACTCTGCCAAGCATCCCCCTCTCCCCCGCGCTTTAGCAACCAGCTGTGAACTGGCCGGTTCCGCTTCCGCCGCTCCGCTTACCCGAAATACCCTATTCTGCCATATCTTCGCGAGAAAACTTGCAAAGCTGCCATATAACATTATCAGAAACATTGTGGAAAGTGCTTCTACCCACCAAAACCATGGAAACGTTAAAATAGCGTGATTTTTAGCCCGCCCTTCTGCTTTGAAAAAGCTATCCAGCGGGCTTATGCAAACGACCTCGTGTCTGTGTGTCTGTCTGTCTGTCTGTGTGTCTGTCTGT
>NW_026267187.1:772482-774935 GCF_000697945.3 Frankliniella occidentalis | reverse complement strand
ACCCTGAAAATTTCAAGTCTCTAGCACATCTCCTTCTAGTGGAACAGACAGACAGACAGACAGACACACAGACAGACACACACGAGGTCGTTTGCATAAGCCCGCTGAATAGCTTTTTCAAAGCAGAAGGGCGGGCTAAAAAGACAGATCGAGTTCGAAGATGAGCACTCTTGCTCAAAAACTGACATTTTAAAAAATCAAAAACCTAAGGTCGCAAAATGTATTTTTATCAAATATTTTTTTATGCGTTCCTAAGGGGTAAACCGTCAAAGTAGAGCCCTTTGGGCGAAAATTTCGTCCGTTTGGCTCTATCTTGTACCGTTCAGGTGCTAGGGGGCATTTCTTGACAAAAATGAGGAGAAAATGATGAAATGGTCGATTAAATCGTTAACAAAAAGACTTCATTTCGAAAACTTGTATATTCACTCCTATTACCCCGTCTCGGGTGTCAGCGCCGCAGGCCTAGCTATATGTGCGCCAGGCGCGTCGCAGCGTAACAGTGTTTCGTGAGATATCGCGAAGCCTGTTACGCGAGACGTGGTCTGGCGTACATATAGCTAGTTCTACAACTTATTGTTTACTATGGCAATTTTAAGCTTATTTTCGTCAAAAAAGACCTTCTAGCGCGTGAACGGTTAGAGATAGAGCAAAACGGACAAAATTTTTGCCCAAAGGGCTATCTACTTTCACAAGGTACCCCTTAGGGTATCATATAAAAAATTATATTTTTTCCAACTTTTTTGGCCCTTCCTGTATTCTTCGATACCCCCTTTCAGCCCCTTGAGGTGGCTGGCAGGATTTGCCGTAGGCGTTTTGTTTTGTGGGAGTGAACCTTGAGATCCCCTGAAAATTTGAAGTCTCTAGCACATCTCCTTTTTGTGGAACAGACAGACACACAGACAGGCACACAGACAGACACGAGGTCGTTTGCATAAGCCCGCTGGACAGCTTTTTCAAGGCAGAAGGGTGGGCTAAAAATTGTTTTTTCAACTTTTTGGTTCTGCCTCTATTTTTGTCATACACCGAATCAAGGGTGGTTGCCAGGATTAGCACCAACTGTTTTGTTGTCTGTAAGTGGCAACAATGATGCCCTGAAAATTTCAGACCCCGAGCTCACGTCCTGCTTGTAGAACAGACAGGGAGACGGACATACAGACAGAAAGCTGGAGGGCGGATAGCATAAGCCTGCTTGTAAAGCTTTTACAAAGCAAAAGAGCAGGCTGAAAACGGAAGGTGGAAAGGCTTTCTAATAGAATACTCTATTCCATTTGTTCGTGCAATCATGCAATCATGGGTACACATCTTTGGTCAGTGTCACGCCACTCAGTTTTGGGTATGTTTGGGCGACTAAAAGCAACTGTTTCCGGTCTCTTGTTCTTTCCTCTTTTCTCCACTTTGAAAATGTTGCATGGCTCTACTAACAGTAACTTATGCTTTCCGAAAAAAGCTGAACGTTGAAAGACTAAGTGACTTGTTCCTACGAGGGCCAGAAAAGAACAAAAACTTTACAAGTAGTGTGAGAAATAGGGTGTTCCATCTAAGACGGAAGTGAAAAAGAACAAACTCACCAATTAATCTGTTTCCGTCTGCTCAGTATACGAAATTATCATGGAAGTTTGGTCCCATTCTAACCTACCTCGAGGGGACACTGTGAAAAAAATATTCGTCAACTTACGACAAATTTCATAATAATAAATTACAACAGCTATTCGTAAAGTTACGGTTTCTAAATTGTAAGTTTACGAGTAGTGTTATAGATAGATATTACAACTCAATATCGTAACAATACAAAAGAAGTCGTAACTTTCTGACTAATTTCGTAATTTTATCACAATTAGGTATTGCAATTGTATGAGAATTCTTTTTTTCTAGACAGCACCATAATTTAGTGCACTGTCTTGAATATAGAAAGTCATTTCTATCCTAGCTAAAAATTTAACATCGCTTAATTTGAGTGTGAAATCTAAAACCTCGCTTAGTTTAAGCATTATGACTGAAACCTCGCTGCCTACTAGAATTAAACTTGAAAACCCCACAAATTCTCTGTTATTTAGTTGGAATACTTTAATACTAAAATATTTGTGGTCCCTAGGAGACAGTTTTGTGAAATATTTGTTGAATTCTACAGTAGAGACCATGAATTAAAATAATACGGGGCCTTACCTTATAAACACACTGCAAATTCATCAATGTTCGGCCCAACAACACTTTGGGGAGGGTTGGGTACTTTGATTCAACCCAGAGTATTAAAAATTCCACAGTGTAACTTTGTTCTTGGCCTCTGAAGGCAGTACAGGAGCACTGACCCCATCCCTTGATTTGGTTGGTCAGCGGGTTATTGTAGTCTGTGCAGAAAGCCTAACCACAAAAGTAAACTCAGACTAATGTTTAGATGCACTAATTCAGGTTATAAATAGGTGGTCACACTTTGCATAGGCGCGGTTGACAGCGAG
>NW_026267187.1:770455-771442 GCF_000697945.3 Frankliniella occidentalis | reverse complement strand
ATATACAAAAATGACAACCAAGACAAATCAATACTCCATCTTACTTTTTCACTGTAAATAAGAAATTCAGAGAAAATCTGCGATCTTAAAGTCATATCAAGTAATCTGATATTTAACCAACAATATTACAGTCATTCAGGGCCAGGGACTACCATATATGGTAGTCTCAACTGTCACATATTGTTAGTGCTTTATTAAATATCCCATGTTTATCACAACCATGATATGGTTAGTGTCGGACTGTAACCATAACGTCTGGTTAATTCAGAACTTCAAGGAGACGAAGGCTTTGTTAGTGCTTGATCTTGGCATTCTCACAACTTTGTGTATGGTTGAGAGAAGGGGTAAATGGTCAGCCTGACCCCATCCCTGTCTCCACAACTGTATAAATCTAACAATATGGACATTGTTGATTCAGCTATATTTCATGGTTGTCCCTGCTCGACCCTTAAACTTGGTTCTCACAACCATCGGACGGTTGTGATAACTTTTCGTTTTTTCTGGGTGTATGTCCGAGTGTTGGATTGTTTTGAAATCGAGTGGAAGGATCTTCACTTAAACTAGAGAATAAACTGTAGTCAATAAACTATAGTCGGCGAACTGTAGTTAAACACGAGTTTAATGTAATAACTTAGTGCAGCTCTGAAGAGCAGTGCATGCTTTACTTTGGCATGCAGTAATACTCTAGTTTTTCGTGTTAATACACGAGAGATTAGAACTGTATTATACAGAGGAGTACACACTTGTGTTTTGCGTCTCTGCACAGTGCAGTACTAACCCTGCTTATCCAGTCCACTCTGGACACGAGTTGTAAACTCCACAGAAATGTGTGTGAAAATACCACTCTCGCACTAGAGCCCGTTTTCCATTCATGATTCTAGTTCTAAATTCATAAACAAGGTAGATGTACGCCAGACCAACGTCTCGCGTAACAGGCTTCGCGATATCTCACGAAACACTGTTACGCTGCGACGCGCCTGGCATACA
>NW_026267187.1:769655-770180 GCF_000697945.3 Frankliniella occidentalis | reverse complement strand
ACGAAACGCCTACGGCAAATCCTGGCAACCACCCCTAAGGGTGTGAATGGGGGTATCCAAGGTTCAAAAATTCTACCAAAGAGTAATTTTATTTTATGTTCTCCTAAGGAGTAACTCGTCAAAGTAGAGCCCCATGGGCGAAAATTTCCGTTTTGCTCTATCTCTAACCGTTTAGGCGCTAGAGGGTCTTTTTTTGACGAAAATAAGCGAAAAATTGCCATAGTGAACAATAAGTTGTAGTAAAAGGCCTAAAAACCGCAAAATAGAAAGGAAACCCTCCCCGCACCCCCAAAAAACGTTTTCTAAGCAGAAGGGTGGGTTGTAGTCACGGTGCTTCACCGTTACATCCCTTTCTCGAGTCTTTGGGGCAAACTCAAAGACGACGGGTTTAAGCAGGCCGAAAGCCCGCTGCATCATTTGATCATGATCTTCAGCAAATCGCGTGACATAAATGGTCGGGCCGCAGGCCCGACCATCGCCGCCGGCAGGCCAAACAGGCCCGGCCCCTGCCGAACGGAGTTGCCG
>NW_026267187.1:768139-769337 GCF_000697945.3 Frankliniella occidentalis | reverse complement strand
GTGATCAGCTCAACCAATCAGAGCCATCACGGAAACAGAAAAGTCAGTGAGTTTGTTCTTTTCCTACTTCCGTTTTGGATAGCCTGGAATACCCTATAGAGCGCTGCCTGGAACTAAGAAGAATAAAACCGGATGCAGAGAGCGGTGGTGGGGGCGAGCGCGCGGAGGAGCGGAGGGCGGGCGGGGACGCTCCCCTCCACCCGCCGCTCCTCCGCGCACCCGCCCCCACCACTGCTCTCTGTATCCGCTTTTGTTCTTCTTAGTTCCGGGCAGCGCTTCATTGAAATACCCTACAGGCTTCGCTAATCGCTCAGCTAATAAGGAAAATTAGCGGATTTTTCATACTGGTTCCGGTCCTGACTTCCTTGCTTCTTCTCGAGACGCACAGAGCGGGAACCGTCGATTTTGACTGTTCGGTTCTATCTTTCACCCTTTCAGGAGCTTGAGGGTGAATGAAGCGTTCCGGCAACAGTAAAATGCAGCAGAATGCGATGAACAAGAAAATATAAATCATAATGCTTTTCAATGGGACTTCTTGTTCCCTGCATTCTTCTGCATTTCAGTTTTTCCGGAATGATTTATTACAAGCTTGGGTTCAAAGTCGTAGATACAGGACGCAAATAGACATGGCAACACCGCAAATCGGGTTCTCTCTGCTCGATTGGGAGGATTTAGAGTGACTGTCTACAAAATAGGGTATTTCGGGTAAGCGGAGCGGCGGAAACGGAACCGGCCATTTCACCGCTGGTTGCATCTCTGCTGCTGAGGCGCGGGGGAGAGGGGGAGGCGGCGGGGCTTGGCAGAGTCTACTGCGCATGCGCAGTTCGCAGGGTGAGACGGATCCAGCAGCTGCTCGGCCTTTCCGTTTCCGCTGGTTCACTTACCCGAAATACCCTATTACTCATCACCACTCGGATCCTTAGAAAATAGGGTATCCCTCTAGAGCGCGGAGCGGAAGTAAGAAGAACAAAAGCGGATACAGAGAGCGGTGGTGGGGGCGGGCAGGGAGTCTCCTTTACAACTTGCCGCTCCTCTGCGCTCCCGCTCCCACCACCGCTCTGTATCAGCTTTTGTTCTTTTAACTTCCGCTCCGCGCTCTAGAGGGATGCCCAATAGGATATTTCAATGGAGCGCTGCCCGGAACTAAGAAGAATAAAACCGGATACAGAGAGCGGTGGTGGGGGCGGGCGAGCGGAGG
>NW_026267187.1:760797-761459 GCF_000697945.3 Frankliniella occidentalis | reverse complement strand
AGAGTTATGGTTGAGAGCCTCCTAACCATGTGATGGTTCAGGTAACTGTATACTGTCGTCATAACTATATCAATCATGCAAAACTGGGGGGTTCTTATCGTTATCTCAACCATACGGTTTTGTTGGAACAAGTGTCGCTAGTAGTTGATACAACATTACTGTAGTTGGTTGCGGCTTTAGTGTGTGTGACGGTTCGTCGGTAAACAAGCAATGACTGTAAAATAAAAATAAAGCAATTGGGAAAGTGTACAATAATAAATGGTTCAGAGGAACTTTTAACACGTCTCGGATTGATATTTTCATTACATGACGATGATGTTTTATTGTATAGAGGCCTTCCGATTCCCGAGTAAACCCCTTGAAGTAGTGTGAGGTTATGATCATAGTGAGTAAATCTTACAAAAATTTGTGTTGGCAATTTATGTGTATTTACACTCGTGAGCAAAATTAAAGCCCCACTTTTTTGACAGGGCGTAATTTCGAAGTATGATTAGGTAGGAGGTTGCGGTTTGGCAGGAAGATAGGCTCATATGTTGGCATCAGACCCCCAAAAGCGCAAACCTTGATCACGAACGGTTCGCGAGCTGTGGGGCCTAACGCAAGAGTAATTTTATTTTATGTTCTCCTAAGGAGTAACTCGTCAAAGAAGGGCGCAAGCGCTA
>NW_026267187.1:758225-759622 GCF_000697945.3 Frankliniella occidentalis | reverse complement strand
GAGTACTCCCCTAAATTTTCAGCCGGATCCGACCCCCCAATCGGTCAGGGGAGCGTCACAAAGCAACCTCTGTTTCCTAACCACACTGCGAAGTGAGGTGTCGAGATGCGTTAGGCCCCACAGCTCGCGAACCGTTCGTGATCAAGGTTTGCGCTTTTAGGGGTCTGATGGCAACATATGAGCCTATCTACCTGCCAAACGGCAACCGCCTACCTAATCACACTTCAAAATTACGCCCTGTCAAAAAAGTGGGGCTTTAATTTTGCTCACGAGTGTATATTGGTGTGGTCTTTGACTTTGCAACTTGTAATTAAAATGCAACCTTAAATAACATTTCTTGTCTAAATTATTTTCATTCAGGGGAGAGACAGGGGGTGGAGGGTGTATTTTGATACAGCAATTGTACTAATATTATTATTTTGATTAAACATGCTATGTGCTTATGTTTTTCTTATTTGTATGTTCCTTTCAACCCTATAAAATCAAAATCAAGTTATCAAACTCTCTCAGAACTACCACCACTTCTTAGCCGCTGACTAGCTTCCATAATCTTTGAGATAAACTTCTTTTTATGGAGTGGATGAAGTGAATATGTTGTATTACTAAAAACAAGAATAACTGAATTGAAATCCGTATCAAACACTATTTCTTTTTAATTTCCACATGTTTACTCAGCTTTCAAGCCAATAAAATCAAATTCAATTCCTCAAACACACTCAGAAATGACATCAGGCTTGGACGCTATTTAACATCGGAAAACTTTGAGGTCTCCATCTCAAGAAGTGTGAGACCATCTTTTCATGTAGTGGCACCCACAACCAGTTAAAGTGAGTTGAAATTCAGAGCAAATAGTATTTTTAAATGTCCCCAAAGCATAAGATTATGTCATTTTAGTGTAAGCATTGAAATTAGGGTAAATCACCCCAAAATACAACTATATAGACTGAAATTGATATAAATAAGAATTTCTTTAGAATGTTCAAATGTGTCCACTGCTTTTAAGCTAAAAAACTTAAGTTCAAGCGTTCAATTTGAATTGAAATGAAAGTAAGGTTTTGGACGAGACAAGAATCGAAAAACTTTGTTATCTACTTCTCAGGCGGGACAGGCCAAAGGCAAAGTATTGCAGCATATTTAAAAAGATGAGTAGAGGTGGAATCAAAGCTTATAGTAGTTCAAAGGTTTTGATGATGGTATAGTTGAATAGAGACAGAAGTTAGTGAATGTAACAGTTTAATATGTCAGAAAGATCAGTTTTCAGTAAATGGGTGGAAACAACAAAATTCAAACAAAAATAAAGCAAAAAAAAATAAATTGCCGTGGGGCAAAATTTAACATGGGCTCAAAATCATAGAGAATAACTTAAATAGTTATAGTCTTCAGTCTTTTGAGTCTTA
>NW_026267187.1:748076-754925 GCF_000697945.3 Frankliniella occidentalis | reverse complement strand
ATAACATTAGGTAGGTTATTGGGGCTCCCGAGCGCGAGCGGCTGCTCGGGAAAACAGTTGATGGTTTGTTATGTTCTGCGGCGGCCATATTGGAATTTCTTCTTGTTCTTCTAACCGCTGGAATACCTCATTTCTGACGAAAGTTCTGGAAAGATTCAAAAACATTCCGTTACATCGTTTGGGTTGCCGTATGGAGTATACAGTCATCGCCGCGTACAGACATATCATTTTCTTGCATTCCGAAATCGTCGGCATTTTGTGGAACCGCGTTACATTCAAACTACACGGTTTTCGCGGCGCGATGGCGGACTACTTTCTGCGCGCGGAAGCTCAGGTCGCAAACAAGCGCAGGCCGTGGCGTAGGGATACTGTTGTGTGGTGGTGGTGTGAGTGTAGTCCGAGACAGCGACCCAACTGACGCCATCAGTTTTGTGGTTGTGCGTAAAGCCTGTTGCCGGGTGTGTTTATATCATTGAAACTAAAGGTAAAACATGGAAGAAGATTTGAGAAAACTTTTGGAGGAGTGGTCTACACCACACGAGTATGTGGAGAAACTGGAAGGTTGGTAAATTCATCTGTCGACTTCTAGTTGTAATTTGACCGTTAAACTGCCTTTGGCGTCTAGGCTGTGTCGAACGTTCGTGGACTGATACTTAAATTTATGAACTATCACGACTATTTTGGACTGTTTTGAAGTTTAGTTGAATTGATAAATATGTTTTTGAGCTGAGGCGCTATGTGGCTCTGAGTAGGAATTAACCTCTAAATGCCTACCTGATTCAATTCAAAGTTTTGTCATTCCCTATTGCACATGTGAAGAAGCACATTATTTGTATTCTTTGCACTCGCTATAAATTAATTTTACTGTCTTAAACTTACTCTGAAGTTATCTTTGCTCTTATTGTGGAAACCTGATATTCTAGAAGTACAAACTTCAGCCAACCGTCTTTAACCTTCAATGTGGATTATGATCAAACTCCAGCCAACTCATTCTAACCGTTTTTCGTTTCTTCTTTTTTTTAGCTCAGATGATCTGCACTCTTCACACCCTTGCTCTAATGGACAAATCAGCAGTGGCAGCCCTCTTTGATAAATTAGGCGCAAGGCTCGAATTTGAAGAAAAGCTCTTTGAATGGCAAGCACAAAGGAAGGTAATGTTTACGTAACTGGCAAGATGTTGCAGTTGGTTATTTTAAGTTTACTCTCATTTGAGCTAATTTTCAGTGCTTACTCACTGCTGATGAATTAACTCGTGTTGCATCCGAGGTGATAATTGAAGAGTTTTTAAAAGTGGCAAGTTTGTTGTTAACTTGCTTTGCTAACAGTTCAGTTGAAATGTTGAAGTAGTCATGGCCCTTGATCTTGTCTCATTCTTATTTTTAATTAGGCTGCGGAACACAGTAAGGAGACCGTGGAAGGGGCTGCCTCAACAGTGCTTGCCGAAATGCTGCAAGATGGGTCGGTGATAGTTACTCCTTCTGCCGAGATTGAAGAAGCTGCGAAACAACCACCACAAACCGAGGCAGTGCAGAGATCACCACCTGAAAGTGCGGCACAGAAAAGAGCATCAGCACGCCCTTCACTCTTTGATCTGGTATGTGATCTGCCTGATAAAGGGGCAAAAATATTTCTACTTCTGTTTTAACCGATCAAAGTTTAATGCATTCTCATTTTTTGTAGGATCTGGCTCGTTTGTGTGGTTCTTGCCTCAATGGAAAGTGTGTCATGCGTTACTACAAACAACACTCAGACTTAGATGACGCCAACCGTAACTTACTTGCTGATGTCATTCTGAATGATTACCTAAAGGATGAGGCACACAAGAAGTTAGTAGTCTGTCCCTTATTTTATTTCTTAATTCGAGCTTCATGTACATCTTGTACTTAAAACTTTGCGTGAACTAGGCTACTTATAATTCTAACCCTGAGTCTTCGCATGTAGATATATCTAAGAAATAATTTGAATCTAATTAATGTTTCTGATCCAAATCAATTCTTGCTCAGATTGTTTTTCTCTTTCAAACTGTCACTAAAAAAATTCTTATTTCTAGGTTGCCTTCAGATGTGGAAGAAGCAATGGCTGGGTGTGTGCTTTCATTGTTTCCAACTGAGAAAAAGGTAACTTAAAAAATGCTTTAGTGTCCTCTTCTAAATTTGCAAAACTAATACATTTTTCTTTGGTATTAGGAGGTTTGGGTTTCTGCCAATTGCAGACAACGCAGTTCTTCTGCTGGGAGAGGGAAACTTCTTAGTAGATATTATGACATCCGACGGAAGTTGAACAAGAGTGGATTACTTCAAAAGTCACCATGCTCTGATTCTGCAGACCTCTCACATTCTGGTATTTATAACTTTACACACCATACTAAAATAATTTGATTGTTTTATTTTTCTTTTACAATTTTGTTTTATTTATACCATAGATGATGAGGATGAGAATGGAGACTCAGAACTGGGTGACCACTTGCTATGGCTTCAAAATAACAAACAGCCATGGTCGAAAGTAAGTTCACTCTGGGAATTGACTTCCAAACATAGAATGCGCCAATTGGTCAGTCGCAAACTACCAGTACACACCTATTTAACTAAATATCCTGCTCTTCAGGATCCATCTGGATACCTTCTGGTGAGTTTTGCAACTAAACTTGTGAATTTATTATTTTTCACAGACAATTAATTTAATTCTGTTTGTGTTTAGCTGTCAACTGATTTTGACTTAAAGTATCCTGCTTCTGGTATGTCTTTATTTATGGAGTGGCCACAGCTTATGGCTTTTATTGTGTCCAAAGTCCCCAAACCTGAAGATATCACAGAAAGTCTTACTGAAGGTGACACAAAAATAGATTTACCGTAAAAGACAAGTATTTTAGTTATTGTGAATTTGATAACACAGCCTTTTTTGTTCAACATATTCAGATGGGAAGAAAATACGGGTTATTCAAGCACTACCCTATCTATTCGCTGTCATTACTTGTGCAAAGAAGGGGAAGAAGCAGTGGCGTCCATCAAGACAGGAAGTTGCAGAGGCCCTGCTGCTCCACGTGAAGGTACCTTGTAACACAAATGTTTGTTTACTTTTTCAATCTGTTTTTGCATACTAACTAAATCATATTTTCTTTTGCAGTGTATTGGTGATATTAACATCTCACTTGCAAGCAGAGCTAGAGACAAGTATGAACCATACAATCTCTCACTTGGCCCTCAAGCTGTGGTGGTTGGTCCGACTCTAGATGATATTTCTCACTCCTTTGTCCGCATCAACAGTACTATGTACGAAGTGGAAAACCCTCTGAAGGCTTTGGACATCACATTTAAGACAATGCATGCTTTAGATTGCAAGTACCACAAAGAAAGTGAAAGGGAGTGGCTATTCTTGGAAAGAGCAGTTTACCACCTGAATTCTGACAAACCTGATGGAAAGTTGTCTGCTATCTTGAAATCTTATTCTGATTTTAAGAAAAACAATTAGTGTCATCATTTGTATTTCTATTGCCATTATCTTAGAAGATTTGATTTTGTTAACTATCTTATAATTCAATTTTAGTATCATAATTTTTAATGATTGTTCAACATTTTATTTTGAGACTCGTACATTTTGTAATTTAAGATTTTCTTTGTTCTTTCAGGTACTTCTGTAATGTTTTTTCACTTTTTGCAATGGATTTGCCATGTTCTGAATGTAAGTTAGTTTTCAAAGATATTAAGACATTTCATATTCACTTTTCAAGTGCCCACCAAACTTGCTCAAAGTATATTTGCAAAGTTGGTAGCTGCTATTCAAGTTTTAATTTATATCCTTCATTCAAAAGACATGTTAAAGATAAGCATGGCATTCCTTTTGCACCAGTTGACACTGTACAACCAACAAGTGTTCTTACTTCTAACTTAGATAGGACAGAACCTACTACCACTTCTATAGTTCAAGTTCAGCCTAGTTTTAGTGATGATTGTGATATGTCTGTACAGTATGAGGAGATTAATTTCACAGATTTACTTGTAAAACAGGAAGATATACTGGTTGCAAAACTTTATGCAAATCCTGCATTTCCTAGAAATCTTGTGGACAAAATTGTGAAAGATTTCTCTGATTATCTGTCTAGTCCTTTTTTTGAGAACTTTAAAGAAACAGTGATGTCCTCATTAGCTCCAGATTTGCCTTCTGATACCAAGCAGAAAGTCAATACAATGTTCGAAACTTTTGAAAAACCTTTTGATCACTTACAGACAGAGTATAAGCGTCTGCAATACTTCCAAACTTGTGGAGATTACATACCTCCAATATCCTATAAAATTTTCAGTAGAGAGGAGAGAGTCAAAACAAAAAATGGTGTAACTTTTCAAATGAAAGATGTACTAGGTCAAATGATACCTCTTAGAAAATTATTTAAACGTTTCTTTGAGCTTCCTGATACCCTTTCTGAAACTTTAAAATATATGAAATCACTTAATGAGGAAAGTGAGTGGATAAGTAATATAGTTCAGGGTGAAGCATGGAAAAGAAAGTGTTCTAAGTTTAAGGAAGGTGACATTGTTATACCTATAAATGTATACTATGATGAAGTAGAGCCAAACAGTGCCTTAGGCCCTCACTGTGAGCCACTGGGTTGCACTTATGTTAATATTCCTGTACTTCCACCTGAATGTGTGTCAAAGCTTGAGAACATTTTTTTGGCTCTATTGTTTGATGCTGATAATCGCTCTTTGTATGGTAACAAAAATGCTTTTAGGCCTTTACTCAAGGAACTTCATTTTCTAGAGACTCAAGGAATCGAAGTTTATGTACCTGGAACAGGATATGTCAGATTGTTTTTTGTTGTTGCCGCTATCCTAGGTGATAACAAAGGTTTGAATGGCATCTGTGGTTTTGTAGAGAGCTTTACTGCTCAGTTTTACTGTCGTATTTGTTCATGCCCTAAGTCAGTATTAGATAGTCAACTTTATGAGGATGCATCTATGATTAGAACCCCTGAGTCATATATTTCTGATGCTAATCTTAACGACCCTAAAATAACTGGCATCAAGGAATTGTGTATTTTTAATAAGCTGCCTTCTTTTCTGACCCCTATTGACATATCTGTCGATGAATTTCATGACATTATTGAGGGCGTAGCTCATTACACGTTTTTACCAGTTTTACGACACTTCCATGCTCTGAATAAGATGTTTATCCCTACTTTAAATAGCAGAATGTATGGTTTAGATTTAGGTGTTGACGGCGACAACAGGCCTCCCCTAATATGTGTTGATAGGTTGAAGAGTGATAAACTGAAAATGACAGGGGCTGAGATGTACATATTTGTTAGAATTTTTGGACCTTTAGTTATTGACATGGTTCCTGAAAATGATGATTTCTACAAATTGTATCTGTTACTGAACGACATAGTTAGCCTTCTTCATGCCAAGTCATTGCCTAAGACTATTGGACCTGTTATCTCTCTAACTGTTAAAGAGCACAACATGCTGTATATGAGCCTAACTAAAGAGAATCTCAAAGCCAAGCATCACCACTTGGTTCATTATGAACGTATTTTATCTCAGCTTGGGCCATTTGGTTTACTCTCTACTATAAGATATGAAGCTAAGCATAGGCTACTGACAAAAACCTGTGATACTTGTATGTCAAGGGTAAATCTTAGTCGTACTGTAGCCATCAAGCAACAACTTGCATTCTGTTTTAGATCTGTAAGTAATAGTCCATTAAGACATCCAATGGTTGTTGGCCCTAGTCAGTTGGTTAATTTAAAGGACTCGCATATGTTTCCTGCATACAGTCTTACTTTGCCAGACAGCATTTTTGATAATCCTAGTCAATTGTTGGCAAATTGGATTGAGTACAAGGGTACTAAATATCAACCCAAGCAAATAATTGTATATGATACTAATGATGAAGGTCTATTTTTGTTTGCAGAGATTAAGTTTTTAATTCCTTATGACAACTGTCCTCTATTTATTTGCTCACCCTTAGAGACAATTAGTTACTTCAGTAATGTTAGAGGGTATGAAGTGGCTTATCCAGAAACTGAAAACCTTAACTGGTTTGCTATTGAACAATGGAAGCTGCTTGATCCACATCCATTGTGTATTTATGACGTAGCCTCTGGTGAGAAAGTTATAGTTCTGAAGTATCTAATCTAAGTTCTACTTCTTGTCCTTTTTTTCCACTTCCCTCTAGGAAGACACTTAGTTATAAACCTACTTAAAGTGATTTTTATTTTTCCTTGTTGTTTATTGAAGTTTATTTGTTAAATATCAATGATACTGTGAAAAGGGACAGACCAAAAAATAACACTAAAATGTTTAATTTGAATTATTGTTTTATTTCATTGATTCTGACCCCTCCAGGGGGCTGGATAACTATTTTCTGCCCTGCCAATCTTCTTACCGCTCCAGCTAACTAAATTAGCATGATTGCTAATTTATTAGCTGTGTGTATGGATGGGACCTGGGAATTTATAGTCCTTACTGATAACTCGATTAGCTCTCCCGCTCACCTGTTAACATACTAGCAAATTTCTTAGCAAGACACATAATAAAAATTAGCTGGGTTACTAATTGCTTCGCTGCCCATCTAATGGACGGGTCACACCAGCTCAGCGCCCTTCGCCACACTCCTAACTTTGTTAGCAATACTGCTAATATTGACTAGCGATATTTATTAGCTATTCCAGCTAACGTTTTAGCATGCACTATATTACCCACTAAAATTAGCTGGACCAGCTAAGATTTAGCTGTACAGCTAATTTTTTTTCTCCGTGTTGTCGCCGTTCTACCACGCCCTTGACGTGTTGTATCACCAACCCGGCCGGATGACCATCAAACAGGCGCGTGTCGGTCGCGTGCGCCCGCATCC
>NW_026267187.1:747507-748026 GCF_000697945.3 Frankliniella occidentalis | reverse complement strand
ACATGGGCTCAAAATCATAGAGAATAACTTAAATAGTTATAGTCTTCAGTCTTTTGAGTCTTATAAAGTTTACATTTTTTTTTTAACAAACAGGATTAAGATAAGGTGTAAAGTTGCATAAAAGCTTAATCTTTTAAAGGCCGTCTTTCCACTTTCATTACTCATTACTTTTTGGAAAGTATAGTAACAGCAATCGAATCGGCATAAAGTTTTGAACCAAAATCTTTGAGAGAGCAACAAGATATTTTCATTTTTTTTATTTTTTTTTGGTAGAAGACAACTTGTTAATTAATGTGGTATGTTGCACTAAAGTTCCTCTTCTGGGTATGTTGCACTAAAGTTCCTCTTCTGCCCTTTGTTAAGAATTCAAGTAGTAGTATACTTTCACGTCTCTTCCACAAATATCTCTTATCTGCCAAAACCAATTGTGTCATATAGAATAACCTGCTTTCCTCCCTCTATATGTTTATTTTTACAAAATTTGATTGTTTCCTTATAAGGATTGTTAGTTTGATCAAT
>NW_026267187.1:735472-741593 GCF_000697945.3 Frankliniella occidentalis | reverse complement strand
CGGCCGCGGCCCCCGCTCCCTCGCCGTCGGCGACGCCACCTGCACTAGGCCGGACCGGGTACGGCTACAGCGCGAGGACGACGACCTGGGCGTCTTGGACCCGCAGCGCTCGCCCCCCCCCTTCCCCTTTCCCCCTTTTGGTGTCACAGTTCTAAATCTTAACTCTGGTAAGCAAATCATGTAGCTAATTTGTAAGCTAGTGTTTTTATTTTATCAATCTAACCGATTGTCTTTTATTTTTCTAGGAAGCAGCTCTGATTTGTGGGAAAGCCGAGGAACTTAGAAGAGGGAGTTTCCGAGTAAAGATAATAGACGTGTTCAACTGTTGTTTTATTTTATTTTACAAGTGTGCGCAACCAAACAATAAAGGAAAATGAGTCTGTAAATCAACAGATAATAGTGTAGTATTATGAGGTTTTACCCTACATAACCTAACCTGGTCACAGCAGACCACATCCTAACATAAACAAGTCACGGCCACTAGTGATCACTATGGAGCGACATCTACAGTTGAACACAGACCCTACCATTGTTTAACGATCGCCTTTGTTCTTCTTGTTGTTATGCCAAACACCCAATAAAAGGAGGCGCGGGCTTTGACTCGTCGCCATTCTCCACTCAGCTGACCTACTAGTGTTACTGATTCGGCATCCCCTCGTGTTTCCCCCAATATTACATTGGTGGCAGCGGTAAAAATCGCGGGAAGGAGAAAGAGTAAAAAGTTGGACAGAACCTCCTAGTGTTCATCCAGCTCCTTAGAAGGACCTAATAGTGTCCGCTAAGGTTTAGGGAGCGACTCTGAGGCGGACCTGCTAGTGTCCCCAAGGAGGCGAAGGACGTCGAGAGAAAGTCCCTACTACAGGACGCCTCCCGCACGGGCAAGCGAAAACCGATTGGAAGGACCTATTAGTGTTCGCCAAGAGGTTGAGTCAGAACTGACCGGACCTTTTTAGCGTCTGTCGGGGAAGACCCAGAGGGAATGCAGACGGAGAAGGTGCTCAAACCCTGCAATAGCATCAACCTACGGCCGCAATGGATGACCAAGACGGCGGACAGCAAGACGAGCACCGGGAGCCTCGAGAACATCGAGAACGTCCCGCCGAGCAGCGAGACCGGGTGGAGCCCGCCCATGACGTCGAGTTGGAGGACATGGAGGTCATCGTGGAAGAGCACCATCGTCAGCTGGCAGGACACTACCAGCGAGGACGAGGACAACGTCGACCCAGAGGAGGCCGTGGTCGTCGAGGCGGCCGGGGAGGCAGAGGCGGCCGAGCAAGACGAATCATGGAGTTCCAGGTCCGAGAGGATGTGGAACAGGATGGGCTACTTGCTCGACGACAAGCAAGGCGTCCTCAGCGACAACGAAGAGTGCCACGACGTTTTGTTGAAGGTGGCCAGGCGAGAGAAGCACATGAAGACCAGGGGGCAGCGCCGGAGCAAGAAGAACCGCTTGAGGTTCTAGTCGGGGAGCCCAGAAGAGTTAGGATTCCTGCAGCAGCACGGCGGCACCAAGACGAAGACCAAGAGGAAGTGCTGGAAATAGACTATGACGACGAGGAGTATGAGAACATGGAAGAACATCCAGGGCCGCAGCAGCAACAACAGGCGGAGGGCAACAATGCTGCACTGTTCCTCAGGCTGCTAGAGAACATGGGCAACAGGCCCAGAAACAAGAAATACAACGAGGTACCCAAATACAACGGGGACACAGATTACTCGGTGTATCAAGTGCAATTCAACACGTTAGCAGAAGCAAACGAATGGACCACACAAGACAAGAAAACTGCGCTACTTCAAGCGCTTACAGGGAATGCCACGGATGTCATCGCAAACCTCCAGAGTGCGGAAGTGGAACTCACGTTCGAAGCTCTGGACGAGGCACTCGTGAAGACTTTCAGCAAAACAGCATCAATGTGGGAAAGGAAGAAGGATTTCAACACGCTGCGCCAGGAAAAAGATCAAACCATTCGACAATTTTCAAGACAGGTCGAACGGCTAGGGCGATCATACCTGCGCAACATGAAGGAGAGCGACATCCAGGAGGAACTGGTACAGCGGTTCATTAAAGGATTAGCAGACAAGAATGCAGCAGCCAAGCTGGCATTCGCTCCACTTCCAACGCTGGACGAAGCGCTCAAAATCCTTAATAGAGGGTTGAGCCTGGAAATCGAGGAACCGCCAACCAAGAAAATCCGACTCACAAAAACGGAGGATGCAGAAGAGAAGGAGGAGAAAGAAGAAGAAGCAAAAGTCAACATGGTCTATCCAGACCAAGCAGCAGGTACGTCATCAGCAACGCAAACAGGAGGACGCGGATCTCGGGGATTTCGCGGAGGAAGAGGATCCCGAGGAGGATTTCGCGGAGGAAGAGGATCTCGCGGAGGACGTGGAGGCTACAGTAGTGATAATAGTGATAGAAACATCACATGCAGATGTTGCGGAAAAATCGGGCATAAAATGGCCAACTGTTGGCACAATAATGGTACTAATGGTAATAACAATGGTCCTAACAACGCTAATAATAACAATAGCAACATGAACTGTCATTCATGCGGGAAACCGGGGCATTTCGCAAGAAACTGCAGAAATAAAGGCGGTGCCACTAGCAGCGGTTTCTCAATGCCAAATGTCCCACCGGACCTCTACAAGGCCACTGTTCAATGGTTCCTGAACCAGAATAAAAATAATGGAGCCTCCACCAGCACTGACAAAACGGTACCGTTTGTACCAGAGAAAAATCAGGAAAACTAGAGACAATCTCCACGAAAACGGTGGACATGGAGATTGATAATGAGAATGTAATACCACCGGTGACCGAGCAAGTGAATAAAGAAGTTTTAGAGCCGAGTCACCGGGAGGTAACGTGTAATGTCTGTACAACAGTGTCAACAGCGCCGACAATAAACTGTAAAGTCGAAGGAGTAAATAAAGATTGTGTTATTGATACAGCGGCTGTTATTACTGTTATTCCCAGGACACGAGACCTCCCAGTCGCTAAGCTAAGGCTTAAGGGAGTGACATCGCATAAAGCAAACCTTTATGGCCCGGCGATGACTGAATTCCAAATAAATGGAAAGAAATTTAAGTTCCTGACGTACGAAGCAGACATAGAGGAACACCTATTGGGAATCGATTTCTTACACGAATTCGACGCGGTAGTCAAGATAAGAGACCAGGTACTGGAGACGGGGAAAGGTGCTAACAGAGTAAGTACCACTTTCAGACTGGAGTCCTCGACATGTGCAAGAACCTATACGGCTGGAAAAGTGGTATACCGAGTAAGAGCGGAAAGAAATCTAATTCTGAAACCGTTCGTCGAAACGGAGTTGTCAACAGTATTAAGAACAGATGTGGCGATCGATGAGTCTGCCGAGGGAAGGGTGGACGACCTGCCAGGCCGTGAACGGGCAAGGGATCAGGGTTCGCAGGAAAGGTGTCACACCCAGAGCAGGGTGGCACCGGAACTGGAACACGCTGATTCAAAAGATCCGTCAGGCTCTGGAGGAATGAAAATGGGATCCCAAACAAGTAAACCGAAAGACCGATCGTCTGAGAAGAAGGAAATAAAACTTGGGGTTTTTGTATCAAACCCTGCGTTTGGAAATAAAGTATCCAAATTACCACCCGCCGTAATAGCACAATCAGGACTCGTACCCTGTACTACAGCACCGATAAAAATAGTGCTACAAAACCTAGGGGATAAATGCGTCACAGTCCCAAAATATGCTGTAATAGGGGAAGTGTTTATTCTGCATCCAGAGGAATACAATGAAGCAAGTAGTGAGGATAACACAGAGGATGACACAATTGACACAGAAGAAGGAGAAGACACTGCCAGGGTCTGCGTAGTCAACCATGACACAGTGCCTTTTCATGATGCCGAATATAACACACAACCGTCAATGCCACCTATCGGAGAAGAAGAACCTCTACCAGCGGACTTGCAGACATTGGTAGACAAAAGTGAGTTGTTATCTGAAACAGAAAAGAAAATATTAGAAAGCAAGCTCAGGATACATCATGACGTATTTGCTAAAGATAACACCACGTTTGGAAAATGCACCTATCTCAAATATCGAATAGACACAGGGGATCACCCTCCAATTAAACAAACTGCTAGACCCATACCATTACACTACAGACAAGCAGTAATGGAAACCATCAAAAAGTATCTAGAACAGGGAGCAATAGTCCCGAGCCAGTCAGCGTGGGCATCCCCTATATTATGTGTCATGAAGAAAACTGGAGAGGTAAGGGTATGCATTGATTACAGGGCTCTCAATGCGGTAACAAGAGTACCAGCCACACCGATACCCCGGGTACAAGACCTACTACAGCATATGGGAGGTAAAAAGATGTATCACGCGTTTGATTTAGCCCATGGTTACCATAATGTAGAAATACACCCAGATGATCAGGCAAAAACAGCCATTATACTACCAGAGGGGCTAGGGCTTGCACACAGGCAGTTTGAATTCACAAGGCTGAGTTTCGGACTGTCCGCAGCACCTGGAGCCTTCCAGTATATAACAGATAGGATAATCACTGAGGCGAAGGAGAAGAATAAAGACAATGACTTGGGGAACAATGTGTCAGTTTACCTGGATGACATATGCATTGGAGGAGATGGGTTCGAGGACATGATGCAAAAGTTGGAAGCATTGTTCAACAGAGTACGGGCAGCAGGTTTTCTGTTGAAGGCCAAGAAATGCGAGTTGTTCCAGCCAGAAGTGTCATACTTGGGGCACAGGTTATCTGAAAAAGGAGTGAAAACAGATCAGAATAAAATAGACAAAATACTCAAGTGGCCAGCACCAACAAATGTTAGAGAAGTCCGATCATGGTTAGGACTGGTACAGTACTACTCGAAATATGTGCCACACATGGCCACTATAGCAAGCCCCATATGCCAGTTACAGAGAAAAGGGCACGAGTTCAAATGGACAGAAAAATGTCAAGAAGCTTTTGAGAAAATTAAGGAACTACTAACCACAGCACCAATCTTAGGCACACCGGATGTGACCCAGGGTCCTTTTGTTCTTACTACAGATGCCTCGTTAACAGGACTGGGAGCTGTTCTGACACAGGAGCAAAATGGAAAGGAGGTCACATTAGCCTATTGGTCAAAAACATTGAACCCAGCACAAAGAAATTATTGTGCAACACATAGAGAATTACTGGCACTAGTGGAAGCCATAAAAACGTTCAATCATTACCTGGCAGGTGCACCATTCACAGTTCGGTCTGATCATGCTGCACTCCAGTGGCTTAAGAATTTTAAGAACCCCACAGGCAAGTTGGCTAGATGGCTGGAAAGACTAGCACCATATAAATTCCAGGTGATCCACGTAAAAGGAACCAGTATAGGACATGCTGATGCATTATCTAGGAGACCATGTGAAAACTGTAACAAATGTGACAGATTAGAAGAAAAAGACAAGGTAGCTTTTGTGTGCCAATGCAGCACTGTGGCAGACACATTGGAATGCCTAGATAATTGTCCAACATGTATACAAAACAAAAGAAAACACATCAGACTTACCGCAGATAATGTAAAGGTAAACTGGACAACAGTAGTCCCAAATGGATTGACACCAAGTGACATACACAAAGCACAAGTTTTGGACGAATCCATAATGCCCATATTTTTGGCTGTAGAGGATGGAGTCAGACCAGACTTTCAGGAGATAGCCCAGTGTGGAAGCAAAACAAGAACCTTGTGGCTACAGTTCAAATCTCTCACCATAAACAGTGGAGTATTATACAGAAAGTTTGAACATCCTAGTGGAGACAAAAGCAAAGAGGAATTACAACTAATACTCCCGGAACAACTGGTGGAGCAAACAGTTAAGGCATACCATGAACAGTTGGGGTTAGGAAATCACTTTGGAATAACAAAAACACTCGCATACCTTAAAAGGTTCTTCTGGTGGCCCGGAATGTTTAATGATATATAAGGAGTAATATCTGAATGCAGAGTGTGTGCCAAGTTCAAAGGTCCACACAGAATGACTAAAGCACCACTTAAATTATTCCAGGAAGGAATGTTACACGGAAGGTGGCATGTGGATATATATGGACCAATTAATCCTAGAAGCAAAGAAGGACACGAGTACATATT
>NW_026267187.1:731676-732248 GCF_000697945.3 Frankliniella occidentalis | reverse complement strand
AGGTTCATAGCAATAGCCACAAGTGCACCACTCGTCATTTAAACCGAACACCCACTCGTTGACAACCAGGTCCTCTTCGTAAAAGCTGTCGTCCAGCACCTCCCATTTGTTACTATTCTTGACCTCAGAAGAGGTACCGCAACGAATGCATAACTGCAATAAAATATAAAATTTAAGGAACACAAGAAAAATGAAGAAAGAGAGCTGGAAAAAGAACGGTAGACCTACCCGGCGAGGAGCCCAGCCAGCGGGGCGGTAAAGCCCCCGAAGGAGCTGCACACAAATAAGACGAGCAAAGTCCCCGTACTCTGCATTTAATTGGTCTGAGTCCTCCTGGGGTTCAGGAAGGTCGCTTGTGATAAGAGCACTCAAGGATTCCGCACCAGGATCACGGGGAGCCATTTTTACCGAGATCACACGAAAGTAAGAGACAGGTGCCGGAGTTTAAAAGATAACGGTTGGAGAGCGCTCAAGGGGTAGACGGAAACAGAAGAGAATCGGAAAACCCGAATTCAAACGGCCACAGAAGGCGGTGAGAAGGAAGGAAGAAAGGGAGGAAGAGTTGTTGAGAG
>NW_026267187.1:729683-731626 GCF_000697945.3 Frankliniella occidentalis | reverse complement strand
GTGCCAAGTTCAAAGGTCCACACAGAATGACTAAAGCACCGCTTAAATTATTCCAGGAAGGAATGTTACACGGAAGGTGGCATGTGGATATATGTTGACCAATCAATCCTAGAAGCAAAGAAGGACACGAGTACATATTAGTAGCAGTGGAAGCATTTTCAGGTTGGCCTGTAATAGTTCCATTGTTCAAACAAACAGCGGATGAAATAGCACAAGCTCTGATAACGCATGTATTCTCCATATTTGGAGCCCCGCATGCATTGTTAACAGACCAGGGCAAAGCATTCGACTCGCTACTATTCCAGGAGATAATGGAGTTGTACCACATAAGGAAATATAGAACTTCGGCATTTCACCCTGCAACAAATGGAAAGGCAGAGAGATGGATTAAAACACTCAAACAACAACTAATGATTCTGATAGAGAATGACAGACAAGAGTGGCCAAAGTACTTACCTTTTATAGCACAAGCATACAGAAGTCTACCACACACATCTCACAAATTCAGCCCATATGAGGTAATGTTTGGAGCTACCATGAGAACACCACTCGACATGGCCAGGGGTGAACCTCCAAAGGAAGAGGACATGTTCAAACAATATCCTTTTTGGGTCAGGAAAACATTGCAAGACATCCACAAATTAGTGGCACACATGAGCAAGAAGGCTGCAAAAAGAATGAAGGAATATTACGACAGAACAGCAGCACTAGTACCATTTAAGGAAGGAGACCAGGTTTTCCTGTACTATCCCAGAAGGGTTAAGGGTATCTCGACAAAGCTAATCACAAGATGGGAAGGTCCATACCTGATACTGGATCTTATCAATGATTGTAACGCGCGCATCCAGAGTATGGATGGGCGTAAGAAAAACATAATAGTCCATGTGGACAGACTAGCTAAATGTCCAAAAGGAGAAGCCAAGGAAGATGAATACATCTGCAGCGCTTGGTTAACTTACGTCTGCTAATAAGCAAGGCGGCCATCTTGAAGTAAGATCGATATCTCGATCATAATCGAAAAGGCTTACTTCCACTTCCATACTCGATAGGCAACTTGGCAACACAGCGCCAAGTTCAAACGACGGAAGGCGGTGAGCATTGTTGAAGGGAATACCAAAACTCCACATTGGATACCTGACTGAAGTGAAAAATTGTGAAAAGTGTGAAAAGAGTGTTAAGAGTGCGAAAAATGGAAGAAATACCGGAAAAGAAGTCAACTTTCCAAGGACTACGAGTAGCAGTACCAAGAATAGAACAAGAAAGGAAAATTTACCAACTAACAGTGGTTCCAGCGGAGAAAACGAAGCAAAAGCAAAAGACACCCGAAGAACTGCAAGCCATCATTAAAAGAGTGAGTAAGAAAATGCAGGAGGATAAAGCTAAGGACGACAGTAAGCAAGTAAAAGAAGTGAAGTTAGAAGCAATGCAGAATAAACCAAAATTAGCTGTGCAGAACTTAAAAAGGAAGATAATGAGTGCAAGAAAAGGAATCAAGATACAAGTCATAGAGACCCCAAAAGTGATGGTAGAAACCAAGCAAAGTCGAGGGAAGAGGGTCCAGACGCAACCAAAACCCATCAAAATAAAGGAAAATGTCCAGAAAACCAAAGAGAGAGCATGCTATTTGACACCAAAGTCAAAGGAATTTGTGAGCGAGAGCAGTGACAGCAGTGACGAGGAAGCAACTAGAAAAAGTGCAGGCAAGGATGAAGCAACGAAGAGACAAGAAAAGGAGAGCAAGACTGAAGGAACAGCCACTTTGATGGCAGATCTGGCTTTGAGTGACAGTGAGGAAGAGGGAGAACACGAGAAAAGTATGGAATTACAGGAGGACAAGAAGATGGAAGACTGCGAAAAGACTGAGAAAACAGAAGAGGAAGAGGGAGAACACGAGAAAAGTATGGAATTACAGGAGGACAAGAAGATGGAAGACTGCGAAAAGA
>NW_026267187.1:723963-726900 GCF_000697945.3 Frankliniella occidentalis | reverse complement strand
GAGGACAAGGAAAGTATTTCTTTTTGAAATAAACTGACAATAGTGAGCTCTAGTTGATGAATAAATAAATAGTGTTTGCAGTTTTGGCTTGGCCCAATAAAGAAACACTGAGGTTAAGTTGCATTCTTATGATAAAAAAGAGTCAACTCGACCAATTTGAAAGAAGATTTTACTAGCCCATGTCCAAAAGTAATATATGATATTTAGCAGAAGTGAACTAACATTTAAACACATTCATACACAAAACACGGTCGCTGCTATGAACTTGTATTGCGAACATCTCTGGTTGCATCATCGCTCTTTGTAACGCTAACGAAATAAAACGTACCTTGAGTGATCATTCTCGTATCTCATAATCAATCAACAATCAACAATCAATTTAAAAAAACGTTCACGTCGCGGTCGCGATATGAACGAGGACGCTGAGTCTGATCAAGACTAGAGGCGCGATGGTTAGGGGCAACTGACTCGCGCTCACCGGGCGGGAGAGAAGCCGAACGAACGAAGTGAGGTCAATGACCTTGCTCGGCAACAATACAACTCGAGGCAGCAGCTTCACAGCCAGACGGCCAGACGCCAGAGTGGTGCGTGCGGTGCGTTGCTCGTTTTGGCGCGCGAGACGTCTTGTTCGTACAGAACACAACAAACCTAGATTTTTTTGCGTAAATATCTGCTGTCGTGTGATAACCAAAGCCACAAAAATGTCTGAACAGAAGTACAGGAGTCTGTACAAACAGTACAAAAGAAGGTATTTGCAGATGGCTTTTGAAAATAAAAGAATGGAGGCTGTCTTGCAAGGGTAAGTGAGCGAATAGTTTACTTTCATTATGTTTTAATGTGCAATATGCAAGTTGCTAATGGAAATAGAGCCTTATATTTAGTAATGCATACCCTCAAATAGATCTGTTCTAACACTAACATTATTTTTACAGTTGTAGGAATTTGCTGAATGGCTCTTTTGATCTTGGTATTCAACGTCAACGTGTGATGGTATCAACTCCCAAAAGTTCTGAGTCATTGCCACGAAAGCTGTGCTTCTCAAGTGTTGATGAAACCAGTTCAGACAGTGATAGTGCTATACTTGAGAGCGGGGCAAATAAATGGGAATGTCTCTCCGATAAGGATAAAGATAGGTAACTAAATTTAATGAGAAAACGGGCAGAGTTAGTCATATATCAGTATGTCTTACACCGTACTTTTATACAGGCTGAACTATAGTCGTTCCAAGAACACACCTCCTGCAGAACTGGACGAAACTTACTACGAGCCTGCAGAAAAAAATAAATGTGACAACACCAATGAGAGAAGCGTTCGGAAAGAAGGTGCAACCACCAACACCCCCAAAAGGTAGAAAAGAATTTTGATTTATGAAATAGTCAAAAACAGAATATAAAGAATAATCGATAATCTCAATAAGAGAGTAATTATTGGTTTTATATTTACATGAATCCATTGCTCAAATTTTGTTTTATCTCATCTTTTCAGGTCCAACACTCCTAATAAGAAGTATGAGACTAGGTCGAACACGGCCAAGACACCTCAGAAACTGGTTAAGAAGAAACCAAAAAAGAAAACACCAGAGTAAGCATTATAACAGTAGAGAAAAATATGTATTTCATCGCATATTGACACAACAATAATTGCATACATTCAATTTCAGACATGTATGCAAGTGGCCACGATGTGAAGAGCATCATAAGTTTCGTGTTTCAAGTGTAAGTATAAGATGAGAAGGTATCAGCAATTTCTATGAACTGTTCCATAATCGAACCATGTATTGTCCTTCCAGAAGCGAGAATTGGAAAAGTTGTCGCCCAAAAGTAGGAAAATGGCAACAAGAGACAGAGTACCATCACCAAAAAGTATGTAGATTCTTCAACATCATACATGTTTTATAAAGAACAATGCTGATTCTAAATAAATGTGTATTTACCAGATTATTGGGATTTGAACATGCCCTCCACACAAGAAATACGGTCCAGAAATCAAGAACTTGATTAATGAAAATGTCTACCTGTCAACAATAGATTTTGTGTGGTGTATTATAATTTATATTTTCTCTCAGAATTCACTATTGTCTTTACGTACCTTTTACTGCTAAGTGTTATTCCTGCTCAATTTTTAATTTTAACTTAAAATTGTAACTTTTGAGTGTACTAGTGTTCAGGTCATGTGTATGAATCTTATATTTTTAACTTGTTGAAATTGTAGCTTCTGTTATGAGAGTACTATGTGTTCAAGTCCTGCATGAATTTTATTTATTTAAATGTTGCTTCTTAGCTTATTTGTAATTTGACTTGATCTTTAATTTAAATGTATAGATGCATGATTTAATACAATATCCTTTAGTACTGGTGTAACTCCAGCGTTATTGTTAGTTTTATCTTGATATTGTAACATTGTAACCTATTATCTGTTGATTTACAAACTCATTTTCCTTTATTGTTTGGTTGCGCACACTTGTAAAATAAAATAAAACAACAGTTGAACACGTCTATTATCTTTACTCGGAAACTCCCTCTTCTAAGTTCCTCGGCTTTCCCACAAATCAGAGCTGCTTCCTAGAAAAATAAAAGACAATCGGTTAGATTGGTAAAATAAAAACACTAGCTTACAAATTAGCTACATGATTTGCTTACCAGAGTTCAGATTTAGAACTGCGACACCAAAAGGGGGAAATGGGGGGGGGCGAGCGCTGCGGGTCCAAGACGCCCAGGTCGTCGTCCTCGCGCTGTAGCCGTACCTGGTCCGGCCTAGTGCAGGTGGCGTCACCGACGGCGAGGGAGCGTGGGCCGCGGGGGCCGCGGCCGTGTGCTGCGGGTCCAAGACGCACAGGTCGTCGTCCTCGCGCTGTAGCCGTACCCGGTCCGGCCTAGTGCAGGTGGCGTCGCCGACGGCGAGGGAGCGGGGCCCGCGGGGGCCGCGGCCGTGCGCTGC
>NW_026267187.1:720624-722508 GCF_000697945.3 Frankliniella occidentalis | reverse complement strand
CGCGCGCGCGCGTCCGATTTGGTCGCCTATGGTGACCCAATGTCTGAATTTGGGATACGAATCGATTGAGACCTCTGCCGAGGTGATGTGACACCAAGGACTATTAAGTAGATGGACTACGCATCCTGGACCCCGCTGTGTAGCATTTACAACCGGGCATGTCAACGCGCTGCTGACAGGCCGGGACCCACTTCGGCTCTCTTCGGCCGGGCTCGTGGCCTGTTCGGGTCCCAGCTCGAGCCGAGCGAGCGAGGCCCCGCTGGCCCCCACCTCCAGCCCGCCCGGGCTGCACCCGGCCGCAGCCCCGCCGCAGCTCGGCCGGCTCGGGGGCCGGCAATGAATGCACCGAGCCCCCAGCGCAGCCGGGGATGAGCGCGGCGGCGTGGCGGGGCGGGGCGCGCCCGGCCTGCTGGACCTTAGTTAGCGGGAAAGGGATTAGCAGGGGGGCACTTGCTGACGGCAACAGGGGCAAACACGGACAGGTATAGGTCACCTGCTCGTTGCTGGGTGCATGAAGGAGGATGCGGGGAGGAGGGAGGGGAAGGGAAGGGTAGAGGGCAGGGCCGAGGGGAAGGAGGGGAAAGGTGGGGCTTTCGCCAGATGTGAATCGGCCGGGCCCGACCTGTGTTTTCCCGTTTCTGCATTGATGCCTAGTTTCGTTCATCCCACGGAGCACCGAGCTGTCCACTCAGTTGAGGCTGGACCACCGGACCGTGCGGATCACATGTGATTATGTTGGGCTGTCCTGTCCGTGCCATGCAGTGCTAGTGCTGAGTGTAAAGTGACCTATAAGTGAATTAGCGTTCAGTGTGGGTGTTTGTGTGGGTGTTGCGAGTCACTTCGGGAATGAAGCACTGTTATTTGGAGAGCTGCAACTCCAAGGCGACAGATGAAGTGTCACTATTTCGGTAAGTGCTACCCCTCCCCCCCTCCCTCTCTCCCTTCTATCCTAACCACATTCTTATCGTTTATCGGATCGACGAATCCATTCTTACGTATGCAACTCTGCCCCAGGTTTCCCAAGGATGAAGAGCAACTTAATGTCTGGAAGCGTGTTTGCGGGATCCCAACAAACTTTGTTCTGCCCAAGACCGCGCGGCTATGCTCCGGACATTTCACCAAAAATGAAATTATTACCATCGGTATTCAACAGCAAAAACAGGTCATTCGAGGGGCTGTTCCTAAAATTTATTCGAAAGAGGTAAGCGTGACCGAGCACAACAACGCGTTGATTAACGTAGTAACTACAAATTAAGATTTACATCTAAGAATATGTGTTTTTTCAGGCTTTACGCGTGATACCTCGCATGCCACCGCCTCTGCAGCCGCTCAGACCTTCAACTGCAAGTAACAGAAGTCAGACGCCAAGTGTACAACAGTTTGCAGCGGTTGAGAAGGAAAGTTCTCGCCCTTTTGCACTTCTTGCATTGTCCCGCCCTCTCCTCGCGGGCGTGCGTGGCTTAAGTCCTCCGCCGCTCCAGCCGTTTGTGACGCAGAGACCGGAAGGAAACGACGAAAATGCTGACCCTGCCAACAATGACCCTGCTGAGACCGAGACTACTGGAGAATCTGATCAACCTAAGCGGCCGGTCAATTTTGAACGTCTCGGTCCACTCTCCAAAGAGAAGGTTAGTACGTTTTTTTATTTTTATGGTCCCACTCGTGTGCCTTGTGCCTTTAGTTTAATCCCCTGTCAAAAATAACCCGTTCAAAACCGCGCCTTGTCCGTGCAGACTCGAGCAAATCTGCGCCTTCCGCATCCGTTCTGCGTGCGGACCCGGGCGAATTTGTGCCCTTCAGAGGCGGGCGCCGGGCGCCGCGCCGCCTCGCGCATAGATCACAAGCCGTGCGCCCCCGTGGGCCGCAGGGGGGGGAGGGGGGGGG
>NW_026267187.1:712591-715109 GCF_000697945.3 Frankliniella occidentalis | reverse complement strand
CTTGTGTCAGTTTTACAGTCAATGCTCGGGATTAAAGGTCATAAAACGAGAGTTAAACTTGTCCGGAAAACCAAAGAAATTCATAAAAGTATTTGTGGGCGCCTAGCGCATAGGCAGCCCATATCCCGCCGCCTGAACGCCTGCTAGATAGACAGCCCACCATGCAACCACTCCCCTGCTCCCCCTTCCTCCCGTCCCCGGACACCGACCCGTCCGACAGTTGAGTTGAGGTAGGTCAGTGGTGTCTCCAGCCTCAGTTCGTATGCTGCTGCTGTTGTACAATGTCTAATGGCATTTCCAATCGAAAAAAGAAAAGAGGCCCTTACAAGCAATATGAATATCGAGGCTCCGATTCTGTTGTTCCAAAATCAACTTATTATGAATCTTTGAAACCAAGGTGAGTCATTATCCGCCTCCCACAGGCAGATATAGCCTGGTATATCCCGCTAGTTGTAACGATTTGGTGTTTTCTCGGCCTTTCAAGAGAAAGGCGACGACGAACAACGACAGCAGCAACAGCAAACGAAAATGTAAGAATCCTACAAGGACGGCAGAGACGCCAAAAACTGCTGCAACAGTTCCCCATGAGGTTATCGAGGTTAGTTTCACAGAGTGTTGAGAGTTTCTAGCAAAGTTGGAAAGTTATTATATATTTTGCTTTCCATCTCCAGGGTGTGCGTTTTGAAGTTCAACAAGAAGCAGCAGCTCAGTCAGTTCTCCATGAGATTATCGGGGTTAGTTTCTCTAAGTGTTGAGAGTGCAGCAAATTAGGAAATTATATATTTTGCTTTTCATTTGCAGGGTCGTATGCTTGTTGAAGTTGAAGTCGAACAAGCAGTTGAGTCGATCTCTACTATTGAAAAGTGAGTCCAGTAGAGCCATTGTACCGTACCATTAAGGGAGATAATAATATAAATTTACTAAACAAACTTTTCATTCTTTCCAGTCAATTTGATGAATAGGTTGAAGTGTCAGACAGTGAATGTAGTAACTGTTCTGACTCAGGAGCCTCGGAAGAAGTTCGTATTGATGTCTTACTTACATTACAAGTCGCTGCTGTCTTTTCTTAGTTACTTTTCTTACATTTTTAAAATTATAATCTCAGGAACTTTTGGGTGACGACACTGATCGATGCCTCCTAACGACAAAGTTCGATCTTCAGCGGCACGGTTACACAAAGTTCGATCTTCAGCGGCACGGTTACACAAAGTTCGATGTGCAGCGGCACGGTTACACAAAGTTCGATCTGCTTTTCGTCGCTCGCGGAAGCCGCAAGTTTAGACCTCTACTACGGTCTTGTTGCGATAGCATTCAATTTTTTCTTTGGAGTATGTTGTTCTTTGATCTTTTACAAACATGAAGCAGTTTTTACTTTTTTACTATCTCCAATATTGACGAGAATATGAATGCATTTAGGCTGCGCTGCAGAAACCGCCGGAATGTAGATCGAACTTTGTGTAACCGGGCCGCCGCAGATCGAACTTTGTGTAACCGGGCCGCTGAAGATAGAACTTTGTGTAACCGTGCCGCTGAAGATCGAACTTTGTCGTTAGGAGGCATCGTGATGCAGTTGAGAATGCTGCCACGGAAGAGCATTTCAGTGAACCTGACAACTGTGACGACCCAGCAAGTGACTCTGAAGAAGAAGAAACTGTTTGCAAAAGTTATCAGTTGAATATTAGTATCCATGATAAAATCAAGATGTTCATTTTATTATCGACAAAGCTGAAGTACAATCCAGCAAATCTTACTTATACAGCTGCTGAAAGTATCATGGAACTTGGGAGTGTCTTCTCTGAAAGTGAAGGTTATTTTAAACCTTCTAAACATTTAATGAAAAATGCCATTGATTCTTATTCTTGATCATAATCACTTCATCACTTATGCCCTCACTGTGGCTTTTATATTGGCATTCTGAATGAGGAAGAAAGCAATAATAAACAAGTTGCAAGGTGTACCAAATGAATTTGCTACATAATTAATCTGCTCGTTCTTTACGGAATTTGTTTTGTGCTTGCCAGGGCACGTTGTTTTTGGTTTTGTGCATGTAGCGCCTGCAAAGCAGTAGGTAGGCAATCCCGCCATGCAGTCATGTGACATTGGTGGTGGCACGTGATACTGGTAGGGGTTCTGGTTCTGGGGTTTGAAATGGTGGTGAAGTCTTCTTGCCAGACAGTTCACGGCGAAAAAATTGTCCCCGGATTCAATGAAACTTTTTTTGCATGTGGCATTTTACATTTGGTGTATGCCTAGCGTCCTAGGTGGCCCCATTCCTGGGGCAAAAAGTCTGTTTTTCCACTTTTGAAAAATAAGGAGAAATGTAAGTAGGGATGGGGAGTAGGCTGGAACTTGTGAGTTAGCACAAGCATCTATGAGATAAAAAGATTCAAATATTGTTTTAAAAAAAATCAATAAAAAACTGAAAAAATACATTTATTGTTAAAATGTTTCATTTGGAAATAGCTTAAATGATGTCATCATGTATTTTGTTGAGAAAAATTGTAAAAGTGGCTGATAC
>NW_026267187.1:698882-710976 GCF_000697945.3 Frankliniella occidentalis | reverse complement strand
AAGAAGAAGAAACTGTTTGCAAAAGTTATCAGTTGCATATTAGTATCCATGATATAATCAAGATGTTCCTTTAGTTAGCGGACCATTTAGTTAACCATGCCAACAGAGTGAAGTTGACAAAAGGCTGCTATGAAGATATCTTTGATGGAAGGATCTATAAGAAGAATGTACCTGATGGTTGTTTATCTTTTAATTTTTTTATTGATGGACTGCAGGTTGCCACCACAAGCAAGAACTCTGCTCTGCCAATACTTTTAACGATAAATGAACTACCAATAAAAATCAGAAGATCTAATATGCTGATGGCATGCGTTTGGTTTGGGAAGAAAAAGCCTATTATGAATGAGTACATGAAACCATTTGTTAAAGAGTGTTGTGACTTGTCAATAAGTGGAATCTCATTTAAGTCTAATGGCACTACAAAAACCATGCCTGTTAAAGGGCTCATGTGCATTAGCGATTCTGTGGCTCGGCCCTTGTTAAGAAATTCAACTCAGTTTAATGGTAAGAGAAGGAATAATTGTTTCTTTTAGAAGGTATAATTTTTACAGAATTTCAGAGTAATCAATTAAATTTTTCTTCCAGGAATGTTTGGCTGTGGTATTCGCTATCATCCCGGAATTAAAATGAAACACCAGAGAGGCAAGACAAGATCATACAGCATCACTCAGAGAGAATATCCACCCAGAACACATGAAGAGACATTGGAACTAGCTAGAAGAGCAGACACAACAGGGAAACGTCAACGAGGTATCAGAGGGTTCGCCATTTTATCTGATATTCCTGATTTTAATATAATTGATTATTTAGACTTAGATTTGTTTCATGCATTAGTAAATGCCTCTAAGCGCTTTGCTAATTTATGGTTCCACAGCAAGTACAGCTCCAAGCCTTTTAGTATAAGTCACAAGTTTAAGGAGGTTGACAAACGCCTTTTGGCCATAACTCCAACAAATGACGTTTCAAGAGCCCCACGCTCACTCTCTGAGAGGTCAGACTACAGGGGCCATGAGTGGTTTTATTGGGTTTTGTTTTACAGCTTGCCTGTGCTGAAAGGTATTTTACCTAATAAGTATCTTAATCACTGGGGTCTTTTAGTGTCAGGAATAGTTATGCTTATGCAGAACTCCGTTTCTAAATGTGACCTTGTGTATGCTGGCCAGTTTTTGAAACAATTTAATTTACAAATTGAAAATCTTTATGGAAAAGTCCATGTAACATTCAGTATTCATTTACTCACTCACCTTGAGAGGAGTGTAGAGAACTTTGCTCAGCCTTCTACGCACTCAGCGTTTCTCTATGAAAGTTTTAACGGGGAGATAAAAAATACTGTGAAAAGCAGTAATGGCATACCCCAACAGATTTGCAAAACTAATCCAATTAAAAATAGCTCTAAAAACAATGAAATATGATCTTTGGTTCGCCATGAGTGAATGTTAAAAGCAGTACTTAAACAGGATGTTGACATCAGGGAAAAAGTTAGCTCCACCCCATCTGACTATTGGAGTTGTTGATCTCCTTGGTGTACCAAAAATTAAGTTACTTCCAATTGAATGTGCTCGAGCATTTGCTAGATTTGGTGTAAACATTAACTGTGATAAAGAGTATCCATTTTATGACAGATGTGTTGTTGATAATGAATTATACCATGCTTGTAGTTATTCTAGAGTAAGTAAGCAAGAAAATAGTATCGTTCTGTTGGAGAATGACAATGTTTTCCAAATTCACATGTTAGTAGTGATTGGTGAGAAATGTTTTGCCCTGGGCCATTTTTTAATTGAGAAAAACAGTTTTAAATTATGTGAAGGTGCTCATCTGCCTCATTACAGAATATTTAATCTTAATTATGAAAGTACTTTAAGATGTATTTCTTTATCAGCCTTTAGAACAAAACTATTATCATTTGGCATTGAATTTCAAAATGAAACACTTATATTTTCTTGTGTTAACGTGTTGACCATGGAGATGTTATCTTAAACTCAACTACTTTTATTTTTAATTGCTTCCTTTTTATAACTGTATACTTCTTTTGTATTCTAAGTACTTGTTTCTCATCTGTTGGATGTGATGAGTGAACTAATATTGTAATTAGTGAAGACTTTCATCTTGTATATCTTTGGTTTAATTAAATCTATGCTCAAGGTTACTTTACATACAAAGCCTGTTGAACTGGTATTTGAGGAAAAGAGACCTGACACTGCTCGAAAATAAAAAATTTCCAAGTATAAGATACTCAATCCAGCCTACAGGATCACACTGTTTAAAAATTACCAGACCATTCTGCAGTGATTAACCGTTGTAATTTTTAACATTGATGGTTACTCTGAATAAATCTACAACTTTGCTTTAAAGAATGCTTGTTATTTCTTGTTTCACACGTTGATAAATATTCGCTGGTTAACATTGGTCACAACATACTTTACAACACTCAAGAATAAAATTGTCAATAGTCTTAGACAATGTATAGGTATGTTAAAAATAAACAATCAAATGATCTGGTGTTAATTTTATTCGAATTTGATGGAAACTCATAGCCGTATTGGAGCAGACCAAATCATGCACTTTTATACATAAGTCGTGTTGGCCAGGTTTGTGTAAGCTTTCGAGAGCTGTGAGAAAATGACTATAAACCTTAAATCTCACAGCATGAACACGGGACTTATGGTTATTTTCTTTGAACTTTGAAAAAAGGGACAATTTTTACAACTCAATTTTTTTTACTAGTATCACAATTATTTAATTTTAAGGCCTGTAGAGAGGCTGTTGATATACACAACTCTCAGGCAATAATATATTGAAACATATCTTAAATAATAAAGTACTATTCAGCTAGACGTTACTTAAGTAGTATTACTTTAGAAACACGAGACTATATACAGATGTCTGCTTCATTCCGCTTTGTCAATTACAAACTAAAAAATCAGAAACAATAAAATTATGAGAAAAAGTAAAATGTAGGCCAGCAAGATATAGTTCCTGAAAGCAAAGGGAAAATATAACATGATATTAATATGTAATCGTAGATCACTCCAAGTGAAGTGATGGAAGTGCTTTAACAAGGGGTGCAGTACAATTATTTTTACCGTAGTATAGCAGATTTTATAAGTCACCAGAGCCAGTTCTCTCCGCTTTCTTAACTGCTGCTTGGTATGCGGCTGATCTTGCAGTGGCCTCTTCAAAGGTATCTACAAAATACAAACAACTAGAGGTGCTCCGCTCCACCAAATACAAGGTAGATGTACGCCAGACCACGTCTCGCGTAACAGGCTTCGCGATATCTCACGAAACACTGTTACGCTGCGACGCGCCTGGCATACATCTACCTTGGCCTGCGGCGCTGACACCCGAGTCGGGTGGTTGGAAAATGTACACAAAGATGCAGGCCTACGGCCCGTCAACGTCCCGTCACCTCGACTAAGCATACAGAGTTGAACAATTTTCGCTTATTTTCGTTAAAAATACCCTCAAGCGCCTGAACGGTTTGAGCTAGAGCAAAACGGACAAAATTTTCGCCCATATTGGGCACTACTTTGATGAGTTACCCCTTAGGAAACCATAAAAAAAATATTTTTAAAAAACGTCATTTTTGGGACCCGTTGTTTTTGATTTTTTAAAAATCCAATTTTTGAGCTAGAATGCTCATCTTCGAACTCGATCTGTCTTTTTATAACACAAAACGACCCTAAAAATCCCAGGTCGCTCGCTCAATTCGTTCTCGAGTTATCGTGCGGACAGACAGACAGACAGACAGACGTGCAGACAGACAGACAGACAGACAAAGTTTTTTTCGACCAGACGGAGTAATAGGCTTCGCTAATCGCTCAGCCAACCAATCATGCACAAAGTTTTACTGCTTACATCCGACTCCAAGAACCACGGCGGGAGTAACAGTGCTCAAGGTACAGATAGAGCCCGGCACAAAACGCTTGAACTTATTGATAGCCACACTGGTCCTCAACGTGAGGTACCCATCGTCAGTTTCATCAAGTGCCTTCACTGCCAAATAGAACGATACCCTTAATTCTCCAGCTTGTTCTGAAGACATGATGGTGATGGCGTTGTGGTGTTTTCCTGTCAGTAACTTCACAGTGACTGAGCTGGGAGCAGCTGGGAGTGTGGGTGCAAGGGTGCAGAGAAAGAAAGAAGGGGGGGGGGAACACCTGTTTCTTCCTCTTTCCGCCAGACTATACATCATCTGTCTCGATGTTCCGGCCAGTGATTTTGAGATTGGAGGGAAGACCATCAGAGGGCGGTGAAAACTGCAATAAATTGAGCAGCAGTCTGCTGCCCAGGATCAGTCATTCAGAGCAGGGGGCGGCAACGCGGCCCTTCTGAGTGACCCCATGCGGTAGCGAGGCCCGGCCCCCCACCACCGGCCTCGGCGCGCCGCGGCCGGAGCCGGGCGAGCCGCGCCCGATTGCAGCGCTTCAGTAAATTCAACCATATTCTATCAAAACGTCTCAAAAACTATGACAACGAATAATGAATCGAAAGGGCGAGTTAAGCTACATCCCAGTGTGCCTGCGAACTAGTTTCGGTCGTCCGAAGTGAGTTTAAAGATAGTGTGAAGGCAGAGCGAGCTCGACGTGTCCCGGCCGGCCCGTGCACGCATCTCGTATTGTTAAAATTTCTCCGCGATTTCGCTATGGATCAAATTTCTGCGGTGCTCTGGTGAAAGTAGACTAAATTTGTGAGAGCACTGACTATAAGCGAGGCTGATCGGTCAACGAAGAAGGTTCGAAAACAGTGTTTGTTTGAATGGTGTTCGTAGCAACCAAAACATAACCTAAAAAACAAACACTGATTTCGAACCTTTTTCGTTGGCCGATCAGCCTCGCTTATAGTCAGTGCTCTCACAAATTTAGTCTACTTTCACCAGAGCACCGCAGAAATTTGATCCATAGCGAAATCGCGGAGAAATTTTAACAATACGAGATGCGTGCACGGGCCGGCCGGGACACGTCGAGCTTGCTCTGCCTTCAGACTATCTTTAAACTCACTTCGGACGACCGAAACTAGTTCGCAGGCACACTGGGATGTAGCTTAACTCCTCCCCTTTCGATTCATTATTCGTTGTCATAGTTTTTGAGACGTTTTGATAGAATATGGTTGAATTTACTGAAGCGCTGCAATCGGGCGCGGCTCGCCCGGCTCCGGCCGCGGCGCGCCGAGGCCGGTGGTGGGGGGCCGGGCCTCGCTACCGCATGGGGTCACTCAGAAGCGCCTCGTTGCTACCCCCTGTTCAGAGTGTCAGTGTGAAGTTGAGTGTTGACGCCCGGACTCGTACGTCCTGTAGTTATTTGACAGTTTGGGGAATCTATACGTTCTCTCGCGTGTTTGGCGCATTGCTCTGTTGTGCTTTTGTTACGGCTCACGTTCCTCAGCACCATGAGGTCGAAGAACGTTCGAGGCAATAATGTTAGGGAGGGAAGCAGCAATACTACTGCTAGTACTTCGCACGAGGGAAACGGCCCGCTCTCTAACTCGAAAACGCGGCAACAGTTTGCTCTCGTGAAGTGGTTGTCCGGCGATTGCAAGGACACCCTCACCCACAACGTGCACGTCGAGTGGTACGCAATTTCGACCCCAGCGGTGCTCTGTTTGAAGATTCCTATGTGGTTGAATGGAGGAAGCCACCTCAACCACGGTCTGGTTTGCCCATTTATGAGGCTGAAGTCCTTGAAGTTAGTGGTGAGTACTCTCTATAAACTTTGAGTCATTTTACTGTCAGTCATATCACTAAAAGTGACTGTTCCGTGTTGCTTGGGCTACTATGTTAAAGCTCTTGTTGCTCTTATTTGCCAAGAACCTCATTGTCTTTGTTTTCGTTAAATGTATGAAACACATGTTGTATGTCTGACTAATACGCATACCAACATTTCTATTCTTTGACATATCTATGAATCTTTAGATTCAAGTGGCAAACATTATGTTAATTCATTTTAATGTATTTCAGATAATGAGGACTTTTTGAAGCAAAAGATGCTGCAACTGGAGCAGCATCCTAATGACGATTCACATGGTTCAAGTGCTTCATCCCCACCTTCAAACGCTGCCACAAGCACTCCCTCACTTGCATCAAACAATGGTGATTTTTTTTGTTTATTTATTTGCTATTTGCTATTTGCTATTTGATACTAGTTAAATTTTGTTTGTTTTACAGTTCTCAAGGAACTTGTCAATGTGATGCGAGAAGTTGTTGGGAGCCCGAGGACTCCAAGAAGTAGATCAGAACCTCTTGCTTCCCACGACACTCCAAACAAAGTAAGTTATCAAATTTCTTCTAATTTCTCATTCAGTTCAGTGCTAGCAAAAATCGAATCAAATTTAAAACCCTCTAAGGTTCTTATTGGGAAGAAACTACTTGTGACCAGAAATGCCCACAATACTGCCAAGCATGCCTCAAGCCCAGGCAGAATGGTTGGAATTTTATTAAAGCAGGCATTTAGTGTAAAGAGACTTCAGGACTCTACATATGCCGGGCAAAAGAGGACCCAGCCAGATGGGACAGTAGTAGTTAAGCCTATGCTCAAGAAATATCAAAAGATGATGGACATTCAAAGTAAGTCTATTTAACTTACATTTATATTAATTTTAATTTCACTGTTAACTGATTTATTGTTCCTTTTATAGACTTTGTTCCTGAAAAGTTCCCGCACTTGTCCCAATCATCCTTCAGTTCGGCTGCGAACAGTTTCGTCGGAGAGAAGAAAAACCAAGACGAGCCAATGCAGGTACGATTTCAAATAGATTTCAGCCTCTGCCCTAGTTTCTGCATTGTCTTTGTTTAAGTTTCTAAATACAATGTTCATTCTTTCAGTATGTAGATGACAGCGAGTCTGATGGTGACCAGGAGAATTAGGAATTATTTTAACTTTTACCTCTGAAATACAAATTTATTGCTCCTAAAATATTGATGTTTTATAACCTTTAAATTTGAACAGTTGTACACAACACTTCCCCATATATCTTGAAGGTATTGTCTCTTCTTGACTTAATCTTCGATGGTGGACTGATTGCCCTTACGCCTTGTCACTCACCTGCAACATAAATATATAGTTCTTTCAAAAACTCATGTATTTTGATAGAAACAGTTAGACTCAAATCATATAATCTGCATGCCTGCGTACCTATCAAGGGTTTCAAAATGGATACTTGTTGATGAATGCATGATTTCTTTGGACTCCTAGTATTGCCTTGAAACTCAGCTTGACCCTCGGCTTCGGCTGCGAAGACAACTAGGTACACATCTGGAACAAAAATGATAACTACAATATTCTGGCTCCTGTTCCTCCAAGTCACAGTTAACTATAGAAATTGAAGATAGCACTCTTCTGATGAAGCCCATTGCAAGCTTTTTAGGTTAAATAGTGGCACATTTGCTTTTACTATTTCTCATTTCTTTATCATCACAAAACAGGATAGCGAAACAGCAAAAAGCTTGAGTTTACAACAACTAAAACTTGGGATTGAATAGGTTAATGTTACGTCGGCTAGTGGCATTGGCGGGCAATGTGCGTATCGCGCCCACAGATTCGTTTTGACGGTAAAACCCTAGACTCTTAACCGCTATGCTCCGACGTTAATGAGACTGTGACACTATACGGAATTAATTATTAAGTTGCAAATGATGTTGACGTTAGATTAGGTGCCTGAACGGCCCCCTAATGAGCAAAAGCATCGCGTGATGTCACACCACCGTCATGCACGCTGCGCCGACTGCAGAAGTACCCACCACGGGCGGGAGACCTCCGATTATGACAACAGGCTTCTGCTTGTCAACAACTTGTCACAAGTAATTTACTGTTTATTGACTGTTAATACATAAGTATATCAGGTGTGAGATAGAAGATAATTCGGAGAGCTAGGTGGCCTTTTGTTGACTGCAGGATCCTTTTTAAAATGGAGATAAGGCGTCACAGTCTCGTAGGTACGTAGGCTCTTACTTTAAAATTCTGGTGCTGTTGAAGCTGCCCTCTCTCGTTTCTTTTCTATCGTTTCTCAATAATTTAGTGGCCTCCCGTTTTATTTCGGTAAGAAGCAACCATGTTTTGATTAATCTTTTTGTCTGTTTCAGAAGTCAACACATGTTCAAGTGTGCCTAACCTAACTTCATAGCATCTCCTAGGCCCATAGCTTGGATAGTATCAGTGGAGCACTTTCGTGGACATCTTTCACATCATAGCAGTAAATCCATGTCTACATAATGACTTTTACTAAATGATGCAACGAAAAGTCAGGGTGAATTGCTGTAAGTAAACCGGGAATGTGATACTGTATCCTTGTTGTTTCCTGACATCATAAAAACGGCTCATGTTTTCTTTCGTTACATGAAGAAGTTCCCCAACCTCAGACTGAACAACTATGTTTTGAAGCGAATTGAAAGGTGACTTTAAAGTTCTTTCTCTACTTGGTAAGTATCTTTAGTGCTGAGTTGGTTTAACATTCTGTTGAGTAATGACTAATTCGAAACCTCTTTCAACGGGTTCAGTTGCACTCAAGCTTGTATTTCATGCTGTGAAACTTTTGTAGCTAACATTTCGTATTTGAGTATGTTGAGAACGATGGATGTTTAAGGTAAGGCACAAGTTACAATTATTTTTCTACGTCCTTTATTTTTTATGTATACACAGTTTGAACAGTCTTCAATAATAACTGTTATGTTTTTCAGGGGAAAATTCGTTTTGTGGATCATTGACTTTAAGGGTAAACCAAGCAAGCGAATTATTGTGACATCATGCTCGCAACAAGGTAGATGCAGAGTCAAGGGGAAATAGGCTTGAACTTCGGTGTACGTTTCCTTGAACTTCGGCGAACTTCGGTGAACTTCGGTGAACTTCAGTGAACTCTAGTGAACTTCGAGAACTTCGGTGAACTTCGGTGAACTTCGCGGAACTTCGAGTGAAGTTCTCGAACTTCGACCTGATCAAGAGATATGAAAGCAAAATTTTCCCTCCGTAATCTTTGTAATTCGGCCCGTAAATATCTGCTTTGAGAAAGCTGGTGACTCGCTTATAGTAAGCACTCAAAATCGCTAGGTTCAGCCTTTAAAATGTACTTATTTATTTTGAACTTCAGTGAACTTCTATGATTTATTTTGAACTTCGGAGAACTTCGAGATTTATTTTGAACTTTGGGGAACTTCGACATTTAACTATGAACTTCGAGGAACTTCAATGTCTGATTTTGAACTTCGGTGAACTGCGTGAACTTCGATGGATTTCGGTGAACTTCGGTTGATTTCGTTGAACTTCGGTTGATTTTGGTGAACTCCGATCAAATTTAACATAGCGAACTTCAGTAAACTTCGGCTGAACTTCGGCCGAAGTTCATGAACTTCGACTTCGGGTGTACAATTTTTCGGAGCCTATTTCCCCCTGTGCAGAGTAGACTATGTAGTGGAGTTATTTACTTCGTGCAATAAAGTGATGCAACTGAGTCAACATAGTCATCATTATTTAACATTTTTCCTACACTAGAAAGAAAGTCCTAAACAGCGAATGTGCTCTCTAATTTCAATAGTATTACTGCATTTACAAGAAAGTAACAGAGGAGACTGATCTTCAGTCTTGAATGTAGATGACACAAGTTAAAATTGTAGCCAGGAGATCCAGTTACATTAGACTACCGAGGATGCTTGCCTCTGACTTATAATAAGAGTTGAGGTCAAGTACAAAGTTTGCTTTCTTTTTATTTTAAAATGAGGAAAAACAACATTGAAAATGAGCTTTGACTTCAATTCAACTGAAGTAGAACTGCAGTTTCTACTGCCTAGGCTAACTGTCATCCAACTGATAAAAAACTGTAGTAGTCCGAAAAAACTGGTAGTTTTTCTGCAGTTTTTCTCCACTTAAAGTATTGACTTCTGCACTTAAACCTTACTAATACTGCAAAATTCTATGCTTTAAGAATGGTTTAAACTCAGAATATTCTTGCATTTTACCAGCTTTTTACTAGAGACATGGGTACATTTTTACTTCAGAAACCTTTTAGAGAATAAGTGAAGATCCTTCCACCCGGGAAAAACATGCCCAGATTACATTTGAAAGAAAATTTTGCGCCGTTGCCTAATAAAGCATTCCGATCAAGCAGAAATGCAGAAGAATGCGGGGAAGAAGAAAACGGAAATCGCTATGCTTCAACATGGTGACTTCCGTTTTCTTCTTCCCCGAATTTTTCTGCATTTCAGCTTTACCGAAATGCGTTAATGCCGTCGCAACGGTCTATCGGAATAGACCTTTTCAGAATATGGCGTTCCAGGCAATCTGAAACGGAAGTAGGAAAAGAACAAACTCACTGACGTTTCTGTTTCCGTAATGGCTCTGATTGGTCGAGCTAATCACGTGCCCCCGCGGCCGTGTAGGTATGAGAAACTATCAGATCAGTTTCGAGCTCCCCTCAATATTTGAGAAGTTAGGATCGGGCCAAACTACCATGGTAGTTTCTCATACTGGGCTGACGGATACAGATAAATCAGTGAGTTTGTTCTTTTTCACTTCCGTTTCAGATAGCCTGGAACACCCTATTAGCGAAGTGAAGAAGAAGGTGAAGAACAATAGACCGGAAACAGTAGGTTTTAATCACCTTAATGTACCCAAAACACTTGAATAAACTGTAGGTCGTATCATTTTGATATTGTTTATATTTTGTGCAATGTTTTATAAACGTGTGGGTTATTAAAAGCTACTGTTTCCTGCCTGTTGTTCTGAAAAGCACGACTGCTCGATCTGTTTCCCTCTGAGCGCTCATTGGCCTACCGCCACAGGCACGCCAGCTTTGGCCAATCAGTGTTCAGGAGGAAACAGATCGGGTAGTCACGTTTTTTTTTCTTCAGGTTCCGATTGTGTTGTAGCGGAATGCCCTATATGGTCTAGGGACTACTCAACCAAAACGACTCACTCGGAGAAAGGTTATAATCTCGTTGAGGATCTAGGGGCCTCCTCCCATCTTGAAATCACAAAGACCTCCGATTTGCTGCGTACTAGCTCGTTTAAGTTTTTCCAGTACTGGACACGAGTGTCAGCACGCACCGGAGGCCAAGGTAGATGTATGCCACGGCCGTCATAGCGTTACAGTGTTTCGTGGGATAACGCAAAGCCTGTTACACGAGACGTGGCCTGGCATACATCTACCTTGCTGACTGAACGAAAGCAGTCGAAAGAAACCTATTTCTATCAGTCCGTCTGTCTGTCCACACGATAACTTAGGGCAAAAGGACTATTCCTCCGACAATAAAGATTTTTTTCCATTTTTCCATATTAGAAAGGCCGAACCCAGTCAACAAAACATACTCCCGAACACATCCCTGGTACAACCAGGTTGGGATGTGGGACGTCCCAGCCAGGACGTCACACAGGACTACAAAACGCAACATTTTTTAGACCCTGAGCAGAAGATAAGCATCTCCCACCAGTACGTCCTGAGTGGGAGGTGATTGTCACATCCCGGAAGGAACGTCACCAGGAGGAACTTTCAGGACCTGATCATCATTTTATGTAAAACAATAGGGTGTTCCAGGCTATGTAAAACGGAAGTGAATAAGCAGGCCCGCCCTTCCGCCAAACGAAGTTGCCAGCTCCGCTTCGCTCCGCCGGCAACTCCATTCGGCAGGGGCCGGGCCTGCTTGTCCTGCCGGCGGCGATGGTCGGGCCTGCGGCCCGACCATTTCTGTCACGCGATTTGCTGAAGAACATGATCGAATGATGTAGCGGGCCTTCGGCCCGCTTACACCCGTTGTCTTTGAGTTTGCCCCAAAGACTCGAGAAGGGGATGTAACGGTGAAGCACCGCGACTACAACCCACCCTTCTGCTTAGAAAACGTTTTCGGGGGGTAAGGGGAGAGTTTCTTTTGCGGTTTTTATGCCTTTTTCTACAACTTATTGTTCACTTTAGCACTTTTTAGCTTACTTCCGTCAAAAAAGACCCTCTAGCGCCTAAACGGTTAGAGAAAGAGCAAAACGGACGAAATTTTCGCCCAAAGGGCTCTACTTTCACGAGTTACTCCTGAGGAGAACAGTTAAAGAAATTACTTTTTGGGAGAATTTTTGAACCTTTGATACCCCCATTCACACCCTTAGGGGTGGTTGCCAGGATT